>NW_020524511.1:0-130000 GCF_003368295.1 Carassius auratus
GACGGCTATGTCTTTGTTAGCTGGACTTGATCACGGCGAAACGTTACCTCAGCACAGATTAATTTCACTGTAAAAAATTGTGCCGTTAAATAACTGTAATTTACTGGCAGCAGGGGTCCAGTAAAGTACTGTTAATTTACAGCTTTCAACCATTAATTTACCATTCTTATTTTTTACAGTATTTTACCATACATTTCTACCATGGAAATTAACTCCACTCCCACTGCTTCAAACAGTTCAAGTTTAAAAGCTAGCATTCCTACAATGTTAGTCTATGAACTTATTTCATTTTATTCCACTGAGAAGGAATATTTCTTAATATAAAAATGCAAAGACTTAATGTGTAGTACGAAAGAAACTAAATGCATGACTTTTACTCAAACCACTGCAGCTCATTATCAGCTATAGCACACACGTATGTGCTGAAATACTTAACACAGAAATCACCACTGTATCAGCGACTCCACATTTACTGTCTTTATATAAAGCAGCAGAAAATCAGAATTTGCGGCTCATCATTGACTGAAAACAAAAGCTCTACTCTCCAGCACAATGGTGAACAACATAACTACATTAAACTAACAGATCTCTCTTGTGCAAACAGACATTAATACAGCTGCGTTCAATATTTACTCTCATTATCAGTGTATGACTTTGCATACGTTTTTTCTATGGATATACACAGCATTTTAGTTAAATTAACTTTTTTTCATTTGGTAAATCTGACATTTACACTTTACAGTATATTACTGTTTTTCCTTGACTTGACGGCAACAAACTGAAAAAACACATTTTTTTTTTTTGCTGGCAACCATTAATTTACGGCAACAAACTGTAGAAAAACAGCAGGGGTGCCAGTAAATAACTGTTTTTCTACAGTTTGTTTCCTGTTAATGAATTACAGTTTATTACTGTTAAATTATGTTTCATGCTGTTTATTCATCTTAAATCTTTAACCCTTTAAACTCCTCAAAAAAATCCTCAGCTTGAAATGAACACTTTTAATGTGTGCACACTACAGAGTGTTGAGTAACACTGAATTAGTGAAGTTAATGAGATAATTCTGTGATTAATTGATGATTGAGCATGAGTGATGAACACCTGCTATTAACAAACAGAATCACTAAAGGAAAGAGAAACACAAAGAACTGCAAATGACTTCAGCCACAGCCTTAGATTAAATCAATTGAAATAAAAGAATTCATCAAATCTCTCAAGATCTGATTAAAAACTTCCTAAAACTGCTTAACCAGACTGAGTTTTTTTCTGTCAGATGTCTAAAGAAGATCTTATTGAGAGTTAAATAGGTTTAGATGTTTTTTCATTACCATGATGGAGATCAGTGTTTACTTTAGTTGGGCTCTTGAACGTGACTTTTAACATCTAAGGGCCCCCCCACCACATGCTGTAACAATGCATCTTTGGAACTTGTTATAGCAAAAACAAAGCAAAAAAATAAATAAACAGAAAATAGAAATCTGGTATTGTTGTTTATGGATTGACAAGAGCAAACACTCTATTATTTCTGATCCAATCCTGTGTCCCTTCTCTTATTGAATATTGATACTACAGAAAAACAAGAAACACTGCCTTAAGTTATGAAAGACTATTAAGAAAAATTTAACCTTTAAAAAAACAAAAAAACCTTTGCTGAAATTTAGACAGAAAATCAAGTCAGCGTATGAATCATGACAATACACAAAATAAATAAACAGATAAGTTCTGAACATCACATAACATGCTACTAAAATTTAAGCAAAATTATAAGCACATAAGAATTCAAGAAAATAAGTGAAAAATTCAGAGGCATAATTTATTCATGCCGCAATGCATGCTGGGAGTCACGGATGAGTTTTATCCAGGCGGCAAGGAAGTCGACCGGAAGTTGAAGTCGGCCAGGTTCCGCCATCTTGTAGCATAACTTCACTTGCATTAGCATTCCCATTGACTCCCATTCATTTTGGCGTCACTTTGACAGCGAATAACTTTACATCTGAGGTGTTTAAAGACTCAGTTTGTCCATTATTTATTTCTAAAGATACAACAATGTATGAAGTGCTCCATTACATTCTATGTTACATTATGGCCCTGTAGAAACAGTTTTTGTAAAAATAGGCTAATGATTGTGTCATAACCATTTGACTCTCTGTCGCATAACCGTACAGACCGGAGGAGAAGCTCACAGGCAATTAACTTAATATGGCGTACTGGCGTTAAATTTTAAAATACTATACAAAATAATTAATACGAATACTTACTCTTTCTCACTCACGCCAAAGAACTCCCTGCTCAAGCTTGCCGTTTCTGCAAGATTAACAATGGCAGTTTGCACGCACAGCTACTAGAAGATTTACATCTGTCAGACAGGTTGCTGACGTCATCAAGCTTCGCTTGAGTCTGCCCGTCAGAAACGGAAGTGCTAAAAAATGCTAAAAATGGGCTTCACTTGTCTCAATTGAGTTCCAATGGGGTCGCTTGTGTCTATTTCTTTTACTGTCTTTGGTTTTATCCTGTGCTGGTACCCAGCATGCATTGCATCATGAACCTTTTGATTGTCACCATTATTGAGATTCACATGCTGATTGTTCATGTCTCTCTTTGAGTGTTGCAGACACTGTTGCCCAAAATATTTAAAACTCAAACTGTCGTTAAATCCATATGTTCTGGTTGCCAAATTATGGTTCAATCTGATAAAATTGAAGAAACATAGAAATTGCGTAACTCACATATTTCAACACCAAATTAATATTTGATTACTAAAGCAACACTTTAAGATACTCTAGTAGATCATGCCTGACAGAAACAGCCATAATCACTTGACCATCAAAATAAACATTGCTGTAACAGATGGATCATAAAGATGCAAAAATAGAAATGAAACAAAATGTAAGGTACAAGGGTCAGGAGCCCAACTAAAGCAAACACTGATCACCATAATGGTGATGTCAAACAAAGCAGTAACATTATCATCTAAATCTCTGTAATTCTCAATAAGAACTTTTGATCTCTGATCTGATAGAAATAAAGTCAGTCTGGTTGGTAAGGAGTGAAGCTGGTAAAGCTGTTTGTTGAGTTGTTCAAATCTTCAGTTGATTTCATCTAAGGCTGTTGATGAAGTCAGTTGTAGTATATGTGTTTGTCTTGTTTCTTTTTTCTTCAGTGATTCTGCTCGTTAACAGCAGCTGTTGATCAGTGTCTGAATTAATTCATTTGTTTTCATTCTTTCTGTCAGGTGGACTATATTAGTAAACTCATTTAGGGAATAGTGAATGAGAGTGTAGGGTGTGATTTGAAACACAGCCGCTGAGTGTCAACTTTGAACGTTGTTAATTTACGATATATAGCAGCAGGCTACCTTCTCGAAAATGATGAATATTACCCAGAATGCACTGTTTTAATGAAAAACAGTTTGTTACTGTCAAAATTTGGTCGTTTTTTACACCGATTTTTAACAGTGTATATTGTGTCATTGAAAGAAATACCATTAATTCATTGTAGCAATAAGGATTGGCAAATATAGAATTAGGTCAAACAAGACCAAATAAATGTAAACATCAAGCAAGTGTCTTCAAAGGTTGGGAAGTCGTATAAACAACACTGTAAAAAATGTACTGTAGAATTTTCAGGAATTTACTGGCAAAAAAGTTGCCAATAAAATCCTGTAAAAATTATGTTAATTGCTGTAAAATGGATAACAGGACATTACTGCAAAACAAATTAAAGTTAATTGCTGTAATTGAAATACAGTATTTGTATTTAGTATTTTTTTACCCTAAAATTAAATTAAACTTGTAGTTTATTTTACAGCAATATTTTGTAATTTCAAGTACAGTATTTACCAAAAGAGTTGCCAATAAAGTCCTGTAAATATATTTTACAGCCTTGTTTTTGTAATTTCATGAAATTACAGTATTTAACTGGCAACTAAAGTTGCCAATAAAATCTTGTAATACCCCTAAATAAAATATTATGTTGTAATAATTTAACAATGAAACTGCTGTAAAAGAATCATTTTAAGGGTAAACTCTAAAATACTGATATAAATGCATTATCATGAGCCCTATCTTAATACATTTACAAGTGAATAAAAACCAAGTCCATGATGTTGCAAATAAGTATTTATTAAAACTGGCAGAAAAGACATTGCAAGGATTTTACTTGGTAAAATAAATTTCAGTCTTTCAACAGTTAAAATCTTATCATAAAAATAACATAGCATCACAAATAACTACAAATACCTGTTTAAAAAGCCATATTCAGAGTAGAACATTAACTTTCTATAAAAATGAAGGTCAATCAAGAGAATTTGTATAATTTTGGTAAAAAAAACAAATTTTTAGAGCTGAGACATTGCCAAGGCTTTTACTGGTAAAATAAAATTTTCAGTCTTTCAACAGTTAAAATCTTATCATAAAATAACATAACATCACAAATAACTACATATACCTGTTAAAAAAGCCATATTCAGAGTAGAACATTAACTATCTGTCATCTGTCAATCAACAGAATTTGTATAATTTTGGTTATAAAAATGTTTTAAAGAAATGGATTAAAATAAAATGCTAGATCAACATTAAATCACAAATTATGTTGTTTGAGCTTATGTTCTATAATATTAAGAATATTACCGCAAAAGACAATTAAATAAATACATACTGAAAGTCCATCACTTTCTGAGATGAGCAACACACATGAGGGTGGTCCCTCTTCTGAGACTTTTCCACTTGTTTTGTCTCTATGTGTCTGTCTTGTATTCCAGTGAGTGTTACGATTCCAAGAAAACATCTTACATAAAAACAAGTAGAAGCATCAGGATAAAGTTAGGTATCGAATGAAACTAAGCTCAATAAAATACATGTCAAAATGCCACTTATTCAATACAATCAGCATTTACCAGTACTTTAAGGGTTACTCCACCCCAAAATGAAAATCTTGTCATTAATCACTTATCCCCATGTTGTTCTAACCCGTAAAAGCTTTATTCGTCTTCGGAACACAGTTTAAGATATTGTGGATGCAACCGGGAAGATTGTGACTGTCCCATGAACTCTCCAGTAAATACCACTGTCAAGGCCCAGAAAAGTATCAAAGACATCATCAGAATAGTCCATCAGTGGTTCAACCATAACGTTTTGAAGCGACGACAATACTTTTTGTATGCAAAGAAAACAAAAATAACAACTTTATTCAACAATTAGTTTCCTCTGTGTCTGCCATTTTAGAGAGTTTCCACTGGTCACTAACGGCATACGCTGTCACATGGACACGTTTTCTATGTTTATTTACGCTTTGATTTGAACAAAAACAGCATGTCCGTGGGGTGCAGATGACATAAAAAATAAAGATTTTGTTGTATAAAGTTATTTTTCTTTTCTTTGCATACAAAAAGTATTCTTGTTGCTTCGTAAAATTGCAGTTGGACCACTGATGGCAGATGGATTATTCTGATGATGATTTTTGTACTTTTCTGGGCTTAGAGATTAATTGTTTATTTAATTGTTTGGCAGTTAAAGGGACAGTATCAAACCTCCCATTCAAAACTCATTCAAAATATCTTAATTTTTTTTTCTGAAGACAAATAAAGCTTTTATGGGTTTGGAATGACATGGGGGTAAATGATTAATGACAAAATTTTCATTATGGGGTGGAGTAATCCTTTAAACTAAATAATTAACCTTTTTCACAAATGAAATTACTCAAGTAAAACATGTTGCCTTTGAAAAAATTCAAACATGCAAAAGATGCCTGCTCCAGGGACGCCATACTGAAGCTGAAACAAGACTCCAAATCCAGCTACAAAGTTGAGGTATGAATTCACAACCATCTGCCCCTCAAATAGTCAAAAGCCACTGGGTGGACCTGAAATGAATAATTATAAGCAATAATGTAACCTACAATGCAGCATTTCAATATAAATGTAATCTAAATCACAAGTTTATCAAATTATTTAAATAATTAATACACTACCTAATAAAATCAGCTTCAGAGTTTTGAAGCATCAAACATTTCCCCACATCAGCTGCTATTCTCTGCACCTACAAGACAAAGAAAATAATCTTGTGATTTATTTGAAGCATTTACATGAATGAGACCAAAATGTATATTTTAGAATAAACAAACTATTATAAATTATAATATTACATTGTAGAACTGTACACAGCAAAAATTTTTTGAGTGAAATTAACTCTGCTGGGAGTACATGTGAGACCACACTCAAGAGTGTGAAAGTGTTAAAATAGGAGTGTTAACACTGAAGCTGAGTTAAAATTAATGAGACAATTAAGTGATAAAGTGAGTGATGATTGACCATTATTGACAAGACCTGATGTTAACATGCAGAATCACAAAGACAAAAATCACTATTTTAATAGTGTCACCATTATAGTGTTCAGTGTTTGCTTTAGTTGGGCTCTTGACCCCTAAAATGTTAGGCAAATTTTAATTGTCAGTTATAACTAAGTTCCCGAATTACTGAGTTAAAGTTACATTGTTGATTATTGCAGTCCTGTGGTTCTTCAACAACGTATTTCCAGCATTTTAAATACAATCTGAGGAATTTTTTAAAAGTTGTTTGCTCAAAAATCTTTCAAAAGAGTCTTTTAGATAGACATGTAAAAAAACATCAAGAATCAACCTGTGAATCTCGACAATGGTGAAAATCCAAAAAGCATGTTGCAGTGCATTCTGGGTGCCACCTATCAAAATTCATCCATGACTCCCATGATGCATTGCGGCATGAATAAATTATTAGCTGAATTGTTTCAGTAATTTCCTTTATTCTTACTATTCTATTTTGTTTTTTTATGTTACTTTTAGTAGTTTGTTTTCTAATGTTTAGAGTTGTTCTGTTTTTCTGAATATGCTGTTTGTAACCGTTGTTGAGATTCCTTCACTAATCTTTGATGTATGTGTGTGTGTGCCTGAAACAAGCTTATTTTAATTTATTATTAGACCAACTTTCAAGAAATCATTTCAATTAGTGGGTCAACTGAGTCATTCATTGAACTGATCCGTTCAAAAAGATGAATCATTCAGCAAAAATACCACTGAGTTTTGATTTGAGGATGAGCAAAATAGTTTGGCTTTTATCTTTGTTTGGAACTATTTTCGTTGGTGAAATAGAACAACAGATAATATTGTGTCTAGAAAGTAAGTAATTTGTTAACTAATTGTTTATTGAACTATGTATTTGCAACCCACATAGCAACATTGTGTCGGCCCAGATCCGGCCCACATCTGGCATCCGTGGAAAGATGATCTGGCCCACATGCAGTGTGGAATGATGGCACTTGGGCGGACCGCTCCTGTTTGCCAGAATTGAGCCACAAGCAGGCCATAGCATGTTTGATCTTGGTTTTGTGACCTGCTAGTGGACCCTCTGAGGTGACACAAAGCAAAACTCAAAGCTAGATAAAAGGAAGAGGCAGATGTGAGATGGCAGTAAATGGGTCGTGGGAGAGAGGGCATGTGGTAGATGTAGATAGTTTAGTGAGCAACAACATCCGTGACAGAGGTGTGAAAATGGTCCAGACAGGGTTCCTTTAAAAAAAAGAAAGCATCAGCTGCTATATGAATGAAATGGAATTCTAATATTTTTTTTTTAGAGTTACAGCTGTACAGGGAGCTTTCAACCAAACAAAATTATGTTAAATTTGAAGTGTATAATTTTTTAACTGTTGCTGTCAAGTATATGTATGCCTTTTTATGTGTATATGTGTGCGTGTGTGACTTTCGCAGTTTTCACCGTACTGGCTTTGGTGGTTTTTCACTTGTTCATAGTGCATCACTCAGCTGTTGAGACCTTGATATCTTGGTATGTCTTGCACACATGTTTACCAAATGCTCTGTATCTGTGGTGAGCCTGTGAGCATGGCTACACCTCTGTCAGTATGAGGGTTAATGTGTTTGCATCTCGGGCCGCTCCAGTAGGCTGGATTTTTAGATTTGAATGATGCGCAAGCAATCCCATAATGCCACACTACAGTAAGTTAGTTTAAAAAGCAGGAGCTACAGTGACAACACCTTTTTCAAGCCAACTGAATAATAAAATTAAATAGTAGATCAGCAAGTTGCCTTTTTCAAGCCAACGTAATAACTCAACTTTTCAAGAATGTCAGATAGAATCTTATGATTCCAAAGGGACGATGTTATGGAAGTAAAATAATGACTTATGTCTTTGAAACAAAAAAAGCATGCTGAATAGCACTAACTGAAAAATAATACATTGCATTAACAGTACTTGCATTTTAAGGCCTTGAATTTCCAGGGCTTGCATTGTTAGGTCCTGAAATTTTATACAGGGGTTAATTTAAGCTGTGAATATTTCAATTCAAAATATTTCACACATCTTTTCATAGGGCTGTAGTACTCGAGTCCGGTCTTGGACTCGAGTCCGGACTCGAGACATTTTTCTGTCGTCTCAGACTTGTCTCGGACTCGTTGAATTTGCACTCTGACTTGTCTCGGACTTGGCCATTCGACTCGCCAAGTCTTCTAGTTGGTCTCATCGGAGTCCAGCAAAAAAATAAAATAAAAAATTTCTCCTTCAAAACAAAACCACATTTGCATGATGTCGCGACTGAAAACGTGTGGAAAACGCTAGGCGCGCCACTCTCCTTATTTCCAAAGCACTCTGTAGCCTGCACTTGCGCTCCAGTGGCGTCTGCTGTTGTTGGGCAACCATGACCCGCTCTCCATGATGACGCAGAAGTTTCAGCAAAGAATAAATGGAATTCCAGCACTTAAAATCACTTGCAGTAGCTCTGCTAATAGATTCATTTAAAAAATGGCTATCCTTGTACAACTATGATCATCTGTTTCTCCATCTTGCCTTAGCTTTCAGTATTGTTCCGGGAAAGGATGTGCATGACCAGTGGTGCACATACTGCAACCTGAAAAGTTTAGATGTTTCTAATGTAATTTTCTACCTGTTAGATTGTATTTTATTTACGTCTACACCTAGATAGCCTTTTTTTATCAATAAACGCGTATTAATGTATAACCTTATGCAACAATTACATATGTAAATTTTAAAAACTTTATATATGACATTACATATTTACATTTTCATGTAACAGCCAGTATTTGTATCTGTAACAATCACAAAATTTTTCCTATCTGCATTCGGATACAACATCGTACAGTTACTTGATAAGACTGTTATGACTTTTTATATATTTTTGGTAGTTATCACTGAATAAGTATGTCGTGTTAAACTGAAATAATTATTAATTTCTAAAATAATATTTATCATGCAAGCAGAGAGATGTCATGTCAAACGTTTAGTGATCATTTGAACACGACTGAATCCATTCAATGCACACATTCTCATTACGCAGAACACTTTGAGCGAGTCTTAATGTTAATGAACTTCACTAAACAGATGTGTGTGTTCCGCGCAAACCAGCAAAAGGTAAATATGCAAACATGTAGGACAAGTAGACAATGTATCCGTATCGAAGCTGATTATTAGCCTACTCTTGAGAGAGAACTGATTTGGTTTTTGAGAGACTGAGACGCGCAGCGCGGCTGTTTGATTGGTGAGCGCGCTGTGCTTATTCCTTTCATTCATATCATGGTAGCCTAAGCTTTCAATATTTGCCTTTTAAATATATACAAATAATATAACGTGTAGCTATGATGTATTATTATAGGTAAAATTACTCTTGCAACGCTCTGATTTCTGAGAGATAAACAGAGAGGCGACAACAATGCAGTGTTTGATTTGCTCTCTTTTCACTCATAAAGTTTACATTCATTCACTTCTGGCGCTGATGCACAGACACACGCAAAGCTCGGGATATGACAAATGCGCGCAGCAAGGCTAGAATGGATACATTAGGCTCTACTGGACATGCGCACATAAATACAGCGAAATTTTTGTCACTGTACTAGGGCTTGCGTAGACTAGTCGAGCTCTGTCGGAAACAATCGACTCACCTGTTATCTAGCAAACACCAGACTCTGTCAGCTTTAGCCGAGTATTCAGGCAGAATTATTCCTTGAGCTTTATTCGTTTTTTAAGCCATTATCCGTGCCATTCCGAATAAGGTACTCGGCTTCAGGCACAACCCTAATTATTACATTACATATTTTATTTTTTACATGCAACATAGATAAGGTCATATAGTAACAAAATTGTAATTCTAAAATTCATGTCGTACTTGCAAACACTTTTTTATGCATTATGGTTAATGCTTTCTGGAGTAGTCGATTGTTTCCGACAGAGCTCGACTAGTCTATGCAAGCCCTAGTACAGTATGACAAATATTTCGCTGTATTTATGTGCGCATGTCCAGTAGAGCCTAACGTATCCATTCTAGCCTTGCTGCGCGCATTTGTCATATCCCGAGCTTTGCGTGTGTCTGTGCACTGTGCCAATTAGGCATAGTCATATACATTTTTGACCACAGATATAATGTCAACAAAAAATAAAGTACATAAAAATTATTTGACCTTACAGTTCCAAACTTTGTTTGTTTATCCAAGTTTAGCTCCCAGGGTAGGACTGGGGGTAAAACCAGTACTCATTAGCAAGGCCCCAGAGGAAGAGAGGGCCCTTGAAAAGTATGAATCTGAAATATATATTTTTTACCTGGATATTTTCATGGGTGGGGGCCATGGGGGCCCATCAGGACTGCCTATGCATAGGGCCCAGGATCTTGTTTAACGCCCCTGTTAGCTTTAACCCTAATTATACACACTTGAACCTTATCAAGCTCTTACTAGACACACTAATCTTCCAGGTGTTTTAAGGCCAGTTGGAGCTAAACTTTTCAGGACATTGGCCATCCAGGATGTAGTTTGGAGACCCCTGTCCTACAGAGTTGTTACTTTGCACATGCTTTTTGATCATTACAAATAATAATGTAAAATGATTTTCTTAGAATAGGAGATATGCTTTCTCTCGCATCACAAACATTATCAGTAGTTATGTGATCAGTAGAAGTATGTGGTCTTGAAGAGGACCCTTTTTTCTTTCATTTGGACTCGGTCTTGGACTTGGACTCGAAACTTTTGGACTTGGACTTGGACTTGACTTGGACTCGAACCTCTTTGGACTCGGTCTTGACTCGGTCTCGACTAGTCCTGGACTTGGACTTGACTTGGACTCGACAAAGCCGGACTTGACTACAGCTCTACCTTTTCATAATTAAAAACTCAATAATTCATATTCACATTCCAGAATTATCTTCCAAAATATTAAATCGGTTTAAAAATACGATGTATAATATTCGACAGGTAAATTTCGCTTCCACAAATTCAGTGGTTAAAATTGGGCAGATAATTCACCCTTTCACATCCGGGAGATGCAGGAATAGCAGTAGAGCACAGAGGCATGATCTCCATCTGCTGTCAGTTGCTCACCAGCAGGTTGTGCAAGTGGCTTCTAATGAAAACCAAAGCAAGAGGTGGATTAAGTAATACAGTTACAAAAACTAATCTGCAGAAATTAAGCAAGAGCTAAGTAGAATTTTTGATTATCGGGACATGTGGAAAAGCTGATTGCGCGTATATTTATTTCAACGTCGCTCCGTCATACACCAACTACGCACACATTTCCTATCATCTAAGTCTATGAAAGATGACTGAACCAATCAGAGTAGGTATGGGGTGGGGTTGCAATCAGAGTTTTTATGGGGAGGGGCTCCACAGCCGGGTGCTTCTCGTTTAATTTGGTTAAAATGACGTCACCATCATATAGATCACACTGTTAAAAATCGCTGTAAAAAAGCGGACAAATTTTGACAGTAACATACTGTTTTTCATTATAACAGTGCATTATGGGTAATATTCATAATTTTCGAGAATGTACACTGTTAAAAATCGCTGTAAAAAAAGGCCAAATTTCGACAGTAACATACTGTTTTTCATTAAAACAGTGCATTCTGGGTAATATTCAACATTTTCGAGAAGGTAGCCTGCTGCTATATATAGTAAATTAACAACGTTCAAAGTTGACACTCAGCGGCTGTGTTTCAAATCACACCCTACACCCTCATTCACTATTCCCTATATGAGTTTACTAATATAGTCCTCCTGACAGAAAGAATTAACACTAATGAGTGAATTCAGACACTGATCAACAGCTGCTGTTAACAGAATCACTGAAGAAATGAGAAACAAGACAAACACAAGAACTACAACTGACTTCAGCCACAGCCTTAGATGAAATCAATCTTAGATTTAAACAATCAACAAACAGCTTTACCAACTTCACTCATTACTAACCAGACTGGCTTTATTTCTATCAGATCAGAGATCAAAAGATCTTACTGAGAATTACAGAGATTTAGATAAAGATGTTTTACTGTTTTGTTTGATGTCACCATTGTGGAGATCAGTGTTTTTAGTTGGGCTCTTAACCTTGACTTTTGTGCTTTAAATATTGTTTCATTTCTGTATGTGACAGCAATGTTAATTTTGGTGGTCAAGTGATTATGGCTGTTTCTGTCAGGCATCGTCTGACTTAATGTGTTGCTATAGTAATCAGATATTAAATTGGTGTTGAAATATGTGAGTGAATTATAGCTTTTTTTGTTTTGTCAATTTTGTAAGATCGATTCGTAATGTGACAACCAGAACATACTGATTTAACGACAGTTTGAGTTTTTTATATTTTGGGCAGCATGGTCTGCTATACTCAAAGAGAGACATCAACAATCAGCATATGAATCTCAACAATGGTGACAATCAAAAGGTTCATGATGCAATGCATGCTGGGTACTAGCACAGGATAAAACTCATCCATGACTCCCAGCATGCATTGTGGCATGAATAAATTATGCCCCTGAATTGTTCAGTTATTTTCTTTAATTCTTATGTGCTTATAATTGTGCTTTTATCTTAAGTTTTAGTAGCATGTTTTGAGTTCTTTGTCAGTCTATAGACAGCAATACCAGATTTAGTTTCCTTCTGTTGACTTTTTTTTTGCTATAACAAGTTCCAAAAACTTAATTGTTGAAAAGTCACGTTCAAGAGGTCAACTAAAGTAAACACTGATCTCCATCATGGTAGTGAAAAAAAAACTTAACCTATTTAACTCTCAATAAGATCTTCTGTAGACATTTGACAGAAATAATGTCAATCTGGTTAGTAATGTGAATCTGGTGAAGTTGTTTTAGGAGTTGTTTAATCAGATCTTGAGAGAGTTGATGAATTATTTTATTTCAATTGATTTCATCTAAGGCTGTGGATGAAGCACAATAGTATGTTCCTGCGCAACCGGAGGCTGCAGATTCAGGACCGCAGATCTGGACCGCAGTTCTAGGACCCTAGTTTTTCCTGACAGTGCCACCTACCATACTGGACAATATAGCGATGGCTGCAGTTTCAGGACCGCAGTTCTAGTACCCTGTTGGTTTAGTTTGCAGACACGCTACTTTGTATATAGCATCAATATATTAATCTCAGTAGTATTTGTTTTAAATGTGATTTTTGATTCAAAATGCAGCAGAGGTTAATTACTAAGTGTGCTTTGAGTCACAATTTTAAATTTAAACATGAATTTACACAAAATATCAATAAAATATCAATTTTGTAAAATTGATGTATATCAATTTTAAAACAATTGTAAAAAATGAAGAACCTTAAAAGTCTTAGTCTCTTGAATTATACAGTATATTGATTAACATCCTTAAAGTGAATTAGCTCATTATCAGGTAAGTTAAAGTTGGAATCAGCGTAGGGAGTCACTAAATTACTTGTTGAAAGACAAGACAAGACAGAAGAATGATTCAAGAATGTTTATTTATATAAATATATATATACAGTACAGACCAAAAGTTTGGACATACCTCCTCGTTCAAAGAGTTTTTTTTTTCATGACTATGAAAATTGTAGAGTCACACTGAAGGCATCAAGGGCTATTTGACCTAGAAGGAGAGTGATGGGGTGCTGCGCCAGATGACCTGGCCTCCACAGTCACCGGACCTGAACCCAATCGAGATGGTTTAGGGGTGAACTGGACCGCAAACAGAAGGCAAAAGCGCCAACAAGTGCTAAGCATCTCTCGGGGAACTCCTTCAAGACTGTTGGAAGACCATTTCAGGTGACTACCCCTTGAAGCTCATCAAGAGAATGCCAAGAGTGTGCAAAGCAGTAATCAAAGGAAAAGGTGGCTACTTTGAAGAACCTAGAATATGACATATTTTCAGTTGTTTCACACTTTTTTGTTATGTATATAATTCCATATATAATTCCACATGTGTTAATTCATAGTTTTGATGCCTTCCTCCATAGCAACATTGTTTCGGCCCAGATCTGGCCCACATCTGGTACCCGTGGAAAGATTATCTGGCCCACATGCAGCGTGGAATGATGGCACTTGGGCGGACCGCTTCTGTTTGCCAGATTTGAGCCATAATCAGGCCATAGCAATGCCACATGTCAGCCAAGAGTAAAGAAATTAACCAGAAATGGACCTTATCTGAGCCACAAAATCTGTGTAAATTAAATATGAAGTAATTTCAGCCTTAATAAGCATATTAACAAGCATAATCACTGAAGAAAAGAAGAGAACAGAAAAAGAGATGAGCAGAAACACAAGAACTACAACTGACTTCAGCTACAACCTTAGATGAAATCAATTGAAGATAAAAGAAGACATTAAATCGCTCAAGATCTCAGCAGAGGAGGATTAAACAACTCAAACAGCTTTAACAGCTTCACTTATTACTAACCAGCTTGCAGCTTCAAAGAAAGCTAGAGTGACATAATATCAAGTGACAGCTGTTTTCTGTTGATGGTTTTATAATAATCACGAAGTAAACTGGTTCACTGATGTTTTTTTTTAAATCTAACAATTATGTTGTTCCAATGATACATTCATATTAAAAACCCTGTTTTTCTGCCGCATGAGATCCAGCAGTATTATAACAATCAGTTTTTCTTTTAACAAACATGAGCTAAAAAAAAAAAAAAACTTAAACTATGCTGCCACACACAGATATAAACAATCAGCACATGAATATCGATAATGGTGACAATCAAATATATTTAGATAAACTGATCAATTCAGAACTTCACCAAAAAGCTACTAAGTCACAACAAAAACAAAAGCAAAAAATATAAGAAAATATTAATAATTAAACAAAATAATAGGACAATTCAGCTGCATAATTTATTCATGTTGCAATGCATGCTGGAAGTTTTGTACTATGCTAATACCCAGCATGCATTGCAGCAAGGTAAATTTGATTGTCACCATTGTTGAGATTAATGTGCTGACTTTTGATGTCTGTGTGTGTCATCATAGATTGCTTTTTTTTCATGCTCGTTAAAATCTTCTAACTGATTGTTGTAATATTGCTGGTTCTCATGCTGCAGAAACACATGGTTTGAGATGCGAGTATATTAATGAAACAATTGTTAGATAGAAAACAAAATAGCAAATCAGCCTCTTTCATGATGATTATAAAACCATCATCATGATAACCACCATCACCTGACCTAAATTCACTTTAGCTTTCTTTGATGCCGCAAAGAACCACAAAGACACCGTCACAGCAGCCAAAAAAGACAAAAGATAGAATAAGAGTTAAGAGCACAACTAATGGAAACACTAATCACTGTTATGGTGACACATATTACAGTTAAACATCTGTTAATTCTCAATAAAAACTTTTGTAAATGTCTAACAGAAATAAAGTCAGTCTGGGTAGTAGTGAAGTTGGTAAAGCTGTTTGTCGAGTTGTTTAATCCTCCTCTGGTGAGATCTCCAGTGATTTAATGTCTTCTTTTATCTTCAATTGATTTAATATAAGGCTGTGGCTGAAGTCAGTTGTACACAGCAAAATCCCCAGTGTTAATTTAACACTCTTGAGTGTGGACTCATATAAACACTGAAGCGGTGTTAAAAGTAACACTGAAGCAGAGTTGAAGTTAATGAGGTAATTAAGAAGTTAATTGAGTTGTGATTGACCATTATAGAAGACACCTGATGTTAACAAGCAGAATCACCAACTGAGAAAAATCACAATTTGTGTGTCACCATTATAGTGGTCAATGTTTGCTTTAGTTGGGATCTTGACCCTTCAGTTATTATCTTTAGATTTTATGTGGCTGTGGTGACTGAATTATATCATACAGACAGACCACAGCAAAGGCCATCATGTGTGCCATTGATTGTGATTTGAGCTATTTGTTATAGAGTGACCTGAATGCCTGAGTTTAAGTTTCTTTACTGCATACATAAATTAAGTGAAAAAGAAAAGTAAGCAACCCAGCATTTCTGACATAGTATGACATGTTTTTAATAGTTAGTTCTACGTAAAAAAAAAGTAATCTTTTGTTTGGACACACAGACATCAGGAATCAGCGTGAGCATCACAACAACGGTGACCATCAAAAAAAGCATGTTGTAGCCAATAAAAACTCATCCATGGCTCCCATCATGCATTGTGGCATGAATAAATTATGAGCTGAACAGTCTTTTTAACTTTTTATTCTAACTATATTTTATTTTTGTTGTTTTTTTTATGTTCATTTTTTTGTATCTAGTTTTGTGATGTTCAGAGTTGGTCTGTTTATCTGAATATGTTGTTTGTCACCATTGTTGAGATTCATACGTTGATTATTGTTATCTGTGTGTGCCTAAAATTAGAATTCTTTAATTAAAAAAAAATCAGAATCACTTCCAAGAGATACCTACAAAATGTATAGAAAATACTTATTTTTTTCATTGTGGAATCAAAGCTGTGACAATCAATAATGGAAGTTTTACTTTGAGAAAAGAATGTAAATGAGTTCAGTGATTCATGTCAAACAACGATTATATTAAAACATAATCATCAACACGCAATGATTTTTGCTCTTGGTTTGACAAACAAACTTTAAAAGTAAAAAGTTACAAGCCAAGATCCCAACTAAAGCAAACACTGACCATTATAATGGTGATACACAAATTGTAATTTTCTCAGTTGGTGATTCTGCTTGTAAACATCAGGTGTCTTCAATAATGGTCAATCATAACTCAATTAACTTCTTAATTATCTCATTAACTTCAACTCTGCTTCAGTGTTACTTTTAACACTGCTTCAGTGTTTATATGAGTCCACACTCAGAGTGTTAAATTAACACTGGGGAGTGTTAAATTAACACTGGGGATTTTGCTGTGTAGTTCTTGTGCTTCTGCATATCTCTTTTTCTGTTCTCTTCTTTCCTTCAGTTATTCTGCTTGTTAACATGCTTATTAAGGCTGAAATGACTTCATATTTAATATATACACAGATTTTATGCCTCAGATAAGGTCCAGTTCTGGTTAATTTTTTACTCTTGGCTGACATGTGGCATTGCTATGGCCTGCTTGTGGCTCAAATCAGGGAAACAGGAGTGGTCCGCCCAAGTGCCATCATTCCACGCTGCATGTGGGCCAGATCATCTTTCCACGGGTGCCAGATGTGGGCCGGATCTGGGCCGTCACAATGTTGCTATGTGGGTTCAGTGTGAATCTACAATTTTCATAGTCATGAAAATAAAGAAAAACTCCTTGAATGAGAAGGTGTGTCCAAACATTTGCTCTGTACTGTATATATATATATATATATATATATATGTCATTTTTGCGACAACATCACAACAGCACCAAAGTGAACCCCTTTTCCATTTTCCATCATTTGCCACATGGATAGAATGGCTGTAGGCTTCAACTCTAGAGAAAGAGAGCGAGAGATAAATAAAAAAACATTTGTTTAACATATTCAACTGGAATATATATATATAACGTGAAAGTCCTTGCAGCATGTGGTGCATCTCAATTCGGGCATGGATCTCCCTTTTTGGATTGTTATATGTACACAGCAAAAAATCCAGAGTGAGATTAACTCTGCTGGGAGTACATGTGAGACCACACTCAAGAGTGTGAAAGTGTTAAAATCGGAGTGTTAAATTATCACTGAAGCGGAGTTAAAGTTAATGAGATAATTAAGTGATTAATTGAGTGATGATTGACCATTATTGACGAGACCTGATGTTAACATGCAGTATCAACAAAGATGAAAATCACTATGTTTATGTCACCATTATAGTGGTCAGTGTTTGGTTTAGTTGGGCTCTTGACCCTTAAAATGTTGAAGTGAGATTTGGGTTGGCTGTTACAACTGAATTGTAACAAACAGATAAGAAAAAAATCAAAACATGAGCATTTGACCTGAATCACAAAACTCAACTAAAGCCTAAACAGATTTGATTGACCTCATTGATTATAACAACCCTGTGATTGTGCAATACCCGCTAATTAAAATTATTTCTTGAAAGTTGTTCTGATAATTAAAAAAAAGGTCGTTTTAGCTACACACATACATCAAAGATTAGTGTAGGAGTCTCAACAACGGTGACAAACAGCATATTCAGAAAAACTCTAAACATTAGAAAACAAACTACTAAAAGTAACATAAAAAACAAAATAGAATAGTAAGAATAAAGGAAATTACTGAAACAATTCAGCTAATAATTTATTCATGCCGCAATGCATCATGGGAGTCATGGATGAATTTTGATAGGTGGCACCCAGAATGCACTGCAACATGCTTTTTGGATTATCACCATTGTTGAGATGCACAGGTTGATTCTTGATGTTTGCATGTATATCTTAAAAGACTCTTTTGAAAGATTTTTGAGCAAACAACTTTTAAGAAATTCCTCAGATTGTATTTAAAATGCTGGAAATATGTTGTTGAAGAATCACAGGGCTGCAATAATCAACAATGTAACTTTAACTCAGTAATTACAATAGTCTTTGCTTGTCCATCAATTTTATAACTCAGTTATAACTGACAATTAAAATCTGACTTTAACATTTTAGGGGTCAAGAGCCCAACTAAAGCAAACACTGACCACTATAATGGTGACACCATTAAAATAGTGATTTTCGTCTTTGTTGATTCTGCATGTTAACATCAGGTCTCGTCAATAATGGTCAATCATCAGTCAATTAATCACTTAATTATCTAATTAACTTTAACTCCGCTTCAGTGTTAATTTAACACTCCTATTTTATCACTTTCACACTCTTGAGTGTGGTCTCACATGTACTCCCAGCAGAGTTAATTTCACTCAGATTTTTTTGCTGTGTATCCTGGAAAAGAGAGAATCTACTTTTTAGAATATTTTTAGATCATGAAAATATCCCTAGTGCCTTTTTGAAACATCTGTCCTACAATGAGCCTAACCAAATCCATAAAAACAATTCCTATTGTCCATGCAAAACATGACAGAAACTAACACATGATAACAATGGACTGTATGTGGTGTAGACCCGCAGATTAGGCCAAATTGTACCAAGCTATTAAAATTGCCAAACGCCTCATTAATCATTGCAAAACAATGCCAAAACAACAGGCTAACACAGTGCAACTAGGCAGTCAGTGCAGTTTAATTATGAAATATATTTTATACATAAATATGGTAAAACAACGACTATTAAGCCAGTATTCACACTAATACATCAAGCTGCAGGTAAATCTTACAAACCTTAAAATCAACCATGCTCTTGTCATCTGATAAGTTTAATTAATGTGCAGGCTAGATTCACTTATAATACTTCATCATTAAAACACAACAAGGATTTATGAAATCATGGCCACGAATTAACGTCGTAGTAATTAATAAAACTAGCTCACAAATTCTTAATTTGGTGGGAATTAATTATTAATTCAAAGGTAGCAGTTCTCACTATGTAAACTTTGCACCGTTTAAACGTTATAAAATAAAACTTAATTAAATATCAGTACTCACCGTCTGATTGTCCACATCGTCCATCTTTAATTAGTGTTGATCCAGTACAGTAGGTGGTGCTGTCACAAAAATACTAGGGTCCAAAAGCCGCGGTCCTAGAATTGCGGTCCTGAAACTGCGGTCCTGAAACTGCAGCCTCCGGTTGTGCAGGAATACCCTTCTCGGCTGAAGTCATTTGTAGTTCTTGTATTTCTCTTTTCTTTAGTGATTCTGTGTGTTAATAGCAGGTGTTCATCACTCATGCTCAGTCATCAATTAATCACAGAATTATCTCATTAACTTCACTGATTCAGTGTTACTCAAACACTCTGTAGTGTGCACACATTAAAAGTGATTTTGTTGTGGGGTTTAAAGGGTTAAAGATTTAAGCTGAAGAAAAAACAGCATGAAACATAATTTAACATCTTTACAGTAATAAACTGTAATTATTTTACAGGAAACAAACTGTAAAAAAACCAAAACAGTTATTTACTGGCACCCCTGCTGCCAGTAAATAACTGTTTTTCTACAGTTTGTT
The DNA here is from genome assembly GCF_003368295.1 of Carassius auratus. NCBI lineage: Eukaryota > Metazoa > Chordata > Actinopteri > Cypriniformes > Cyprinidae > Carassius > Carassius auratus. The sequence continues at coordinate 20,252 of NW_020524511.1, forward strand.
GCCGTAAATTAATGGTTGCCAGCAAAATAAAGTGTTTTTCTACAGTTTATTAACAAAAGGCTGTTCAAATGGTTGTAATTAATTAACTTTAAACCTGTATAATATAATAACCTGATCCGATCCTCTGTAATTCCAAATAACAGCAGGTATTTATCACTAAAGCACAATTATAATTTAATTAGTCACTTAATTTCTGCATTGACTTTAACTCTTTGAGGACTTGGGATATGACTTGAAGACTTGCTTGTGATTTGAAAGTCCCACCTCTGCCAAAAACATTGTTTTTGCAATAAACTGCAATATGAAAAATACATGAATTTTCACCAGATGACAGCTTTGTTGGGAAATAATTAATTATTCAATATTTAGTTAGATTATTTTGTTTTGAAATGTGAATGCACTATGGAAATTATTCATTTTTAATTCATTTTACTAGTTCTGGCATGAATCTAATGACATCAACACACAGCTCAACTGAATAAGTTATTTTTGTATGAGCAGCCAATTAGCTTGCTGTTCAACATTCAACTACTTGGCTCCTGTTTGCTGTATCAGCTGCAACACACTCCAGAATTGTACAGGTATTGTAGTCCAGAGTGAGATGCTTTACGGGCAGTATTTTTGGCTTGTATTTTCCAATTTGTGCCCCCTACTTTGAAGAGGTTATTTCATATGTTATGTGCAGCGGCAGTATTTCTTACATGCTCATAGCAGCATATTGTGGATATATTGGCAGTGTGAGATTAAAAATGTATAAATTTAAATTTAGCTTCCAATGTAATAGCATATAAACTGAAAACGTTTTGGGGTAAATTTTGAGGTAAAAAGGATCAAAGCCCAGGTGTCTGAGATAATGATCTTTTGTCTTTGTGCTATTACTTGCCATTTGGCGTTTTAAGCTCAAGGCATAGCTGTGCTTTTTGTCTCTATGATAATTTGAAGGTATCAGTGATACTGTCAGGCACCTCTGTATTTAAGTGACACTGTTATGGTGACAAGATCAAGGATAGGAAAATGGCCAGTATCAGGCTGAACCCTTCATCAATTTGCATGCTTTGTTTAGGTTGTTTCCACCTCTGTGTATCCCGCACCCTTGAAATGTATATAAACTACAATGTATTAATGATTAGTTAGACTTTTGATGATAGAGCTGTAGTCAAGTCCGGCTTTGTCGAGTCCAAGTCAAGTGCAAGTCCAGGACTAGTCAAGACCGAGTCCAAAGAGGTTTGAGTCCAAGTCAAGTCCAAGTCCAAAAGTTTCGAGTCCAAGACCGAGTCCAAATGAAAGAAAAAAGGGTCCTCTTCAAGACCACATACTTAACTACTGATAATGTTTGTGATGCGAGAGAAAGCATATCTCCTATTCTAACAAAATCTTTTTACATTATTATTTGTAATGATCAAAAAGCATGTGCAAAGTAACAACTCTGTAGGACAGGGGTCTCCAAACTACATCCTGGATGGCCAATGTCCTGAAAAGTTTAGCTCCAACTGGCCTTAAAACACCTGGAAGATTAGTGTGTCTAGTAAGAGCTTGATAAAGTTCAAGTGTGTATAATTAGGGTTAAAGCTAACAGGGGCGTTAAACAAGATCCTGGGCCCTATGCATAGGCAGTCCTGATGGGCCCCCATGGCCCCCACCCATGAAAATATCCAGGTAAAAAATATATATTTCAGATTCATACTTTTCAAGGGCCCTCTCTTCCTTTGGGGCCTTGCTAATGAGTACTGGTTTTACCCCCAGTCCGACCCTGGGAGCTAAACTTGGATAAACAAACAAAGTTTGGAACTGTAAGGTCAAATAATTTTTATGTACTTTATTTTTTGTTGACATTATATCTGTGGTCAAAAATGTATATGACTATGCCTAATTGGCACAGTGCACAGACACACGCAAAGCTCGGGATATGACAAATGCGCGCAGCAAGGCTAGAATGGATACGTTTGGCTCTACTGGACATGCGCACATAAATACAGCAAAATTTTTGTCATACTGTACTAGGGCTTGCATAGACTAGTCGAGCTCTGTCGGAAACAATCGACTACTCCAGAAAGCATTAACCATAATGCATACAAAGTGTTTGCAAGTACGACGTGAATTTTAGAATTACAATTTTGCATGGAGCTGTTACTATATGACCTTATCTATGTTGCATGTAAAAATAAAATATGTAATGTAATAATTAGGGTTGTGCCTGAAGCCGAATACCTTATTCGGAATGGCACGGATAATGGCTTAAAAAACGAATAACGCTCAAGGAATAATTCTGCCTGAATACTCGGCTAAAGCTGACAGAGTCTGGTGTTTGCTAGATAACAGGTGAGCCAGGGCATCAGCGCCAGAAGTGAATGAATGTAAACTTTATGAGTGAAAAGAGAGCAAATCAAACACCGCATTGTTGTCGCCTCTCTGTTTATCTCTCAGAACTCAGAGCGTTGCAAGAGTAATTTTACCTATAATAATACATCATAGCTACACGTTATATTATTTGTATATATTTAAAAGGCAAATATAGAAAGCTTAGGCTACCATGATACGAATGAAAGGAATAAGCACAGCGCGCTCACCAATCAAACAGCCACGCTGCGCGTCTCAGTCTCTCAAAAACCAAATCAGTTCTCTCTCAAGAGTAGGCTAATAATCAGCTTCGATACGGATACATTGTCTACTTGTCCTACATGTTTGCATATTTACCTTTTGCTGGTTTGCGCGGAACACACACATCTGTTTAGTGAAGTTCATTAACATTAAGACTCGCTCAAAGTGTTCTGCGTAATGAGAATGTGTGCATTGAATGGATTCAGTCCTGTTCAAATGATCACTAAACGTTTGTCATGACATCTCTCTGCTTGCATGATAAAAATTATTTTAGAAATTAATAATTATTTCAGTTTAACACAACATACTTATTCAGTGATAACTACGAAAAAATATATAAAAAGTTATAACAGTCTTATCAAGTAACTGTACGATGTTGTATCCGAATGCAGATAGGAAAAATGTTGTGATTGTTACAGATACAATTACTAGCTGTTACATTAAAATGTAAATATGTAGTGTCATATATAACGTTTTTAAAATTTACATATGTAATTGTTGCATAAGGCTATACATTAATACGCGTTTATTGATAAAAAAAGGCTATCTAGGTGTAGACGTAAATAAAACACAATCTAACAGGTATAAAATTAAATTAGAAACATCTAAACTTTTCAGGTTGCAGTATGTGCACCACTGGTCATGCACATCCTTTCGCGGAACAATACTGAAAGCTAAGGCAAGATGGAGAAACAGATGATCATAGTTGTACAAGGATAGCCATTTTTTAAATGAATCTATTAGCAGAGCTACTGCAAGTGATTTTAAGTGCTGGAATTCCATTTATTCTTTGCTGAAACTTCTGCGTCATCATGGAGAGTGGGTCATGGTTGCCCAGCAACAGCAGACGCCACTGGAGCGCAAGCGCAGGCTACAGAGTGCTTTGGAAATAAGGAGAGCGGCGCTCCTAGCGTTTTCCACATGTTTTCAGTCGCGACATCATGCAAATGTGGTTTTGTTTTGAAGGAGAAATTTTTTATTTTATTTTTTTGCTGGACTCGGTCGAGACCAACTAGAAGACTTGGCGAGTCCAATGGCCAAGTCCGAGACAAGTCCGAATGCAAATTCAACGAGTCCGAGACAAGTCCGAGACGTCAGAAAAATGACCGGACTCGAGTACTACAGCCCTATTTGATGATTACCGTGACATGCCAAGCTTTCTCAATAAAGAATTCTGATGAAGATTACCCAAGAGTATCTTGGTCTTCAAGTTCCCAACAGTTTTTGGTGCTGTGAACCCGGCTTGAAACTGCAGTCTCAACAAAGATCTGACTTCATTCCAGACTGAATCTTTCTCTACAACCAAGGGTTGGTGAGTGTAACTCTATCCAAAATAACATTTACAAGACCAGAACAAATTTGTTACCCTCCGGCCGCCAGAGAAGAGTTAACAGGCAACTGTAGAGTTTGGTTAACTAATTTACTCTCTAAATAAATATCTTAGAGATGAATATATCATCTGTTTAGGCAGGGAAGATTAGAATCACAGGCTAATATTTTGCTACCCTCTGTTTCTGCAGGGAAGTTTAGCATAAAGTGCTAGAAATTTTTGTTTTTATCCTCTGCTTACAGTTGTGTTAACAAGTATATCCTCTGGTTGCCAGGGAAGTGTTAGAAGTGTCCTTTTGTGCCAGAAAGACTTTACAAAATGTCGAGAAGGAATGCTAAGTGGATTCCAACAACTAAGGAAGGTCCTTAGGCTTGTTTGAGATGCGCCTTGCCTTGTCTGAAATATATTCGAGAGTAGGCGGCTGCAGTGAGAGGAGGAGTGAACAAAGCGCAGGCAAAGCCGGACATATCTCTCTTCTCGTAGTGGATCGGTCACCTGTGAGATCAAAGATGGCTAGTGTTAGGACAGCACATAGACTCAATGGTGACAGAGTCAGTCAGATTGGATTTGATAAAGAAATGCAATTTTCATCCAGAAAAAGTATGAGCAATTGAAGAAAACAAAAAGACACTAGGATCATGTATTCGCAAAAACAATGTGAAAGGCATTATCTGCTGCCACATAGATATTGGTTTAGCACTAGCTACGCAGCAGTCTCAGCATAACTAAGACCTAGAGTATCCTCTTTGACTAAGAAATTGAACTGCAACAAAGCTGCAGCAAAAACTGACATGGAAGAAGTTAGAATGATAACAATTATCCTGACTTACAAGCTTTCTTTGAAACCGATGTAGCCATCCAGTCAGGAACTGATTTGCCTGTAGATTCAGTAAAGGTATTTGGTGCTAGGAAGAGATCTCAGAGAATTAAGGAAACTGAAAGTGTTTCTCCAGACTCTTCTGTTTTCTTAGTACAAACTGTTGCCAAAGACCTGAAGATATAGAGATACTATCCCAGAGCTTACCCTCAGCACGCACACATTTGACCGAATTTAGAAGAGCATTGATCAGCAAAATGTGTCTCTATGACATGTCCTTACACTCTCAGAAAATAAAGTACATAATTGTACCTTTAGGGGTACAATAGCTTGTCACTGGGGCTGTACCCACAAATTTGTACCATTGTGATTTGTACCTTAAGAGACCAGTTTTGTACCTTTATTTAACAGTAAAAAAATTCACTCTTCAAAAAGGGTACAATCGTTGACATTATATATATATATATATATATATATATATATATATATATATATATATATATATATATATATATATATATACACACTGTTAAAATTGCTGTAAAAAACGGCCAAATTTCGACAGTAACATACTGTTTTTCATTAAAACAGTGCATTCTGGGTAATATTTATCGTTTTAGAGAAGGTAGCCTGCTGCTATATATCGTAAATTAGCAACGTTCAAAGTCAACACTCAGCGTCTGTGTTTCAAATCACACCCTACACCCTCATTCAATATTCCCTACATGAGATTACTAATATAGTCCACCTGATAGAGAGAATGAAAACTAATGAGTGAATTCAGACACTGATCAACAGCTGCTGTTAACCATTAGAATCACTGAAGAAAAAAGAAACAAGACACACACATGAACTACAACTGACTTCAGCCACAGCTTAAAACGAAATCAACTGAATATTTAAACAATCAACAAACAGATTTACCAACTTCACTCATTACTAACCAGACTGACTTTATTTCTTTCAGATCAGAGATCAAAAGATCTTATTGAGAATTACAGAGATGTAGATGATAATGTTAGTTTATTTTAGCATCACCATTGTGGAGATCAGTGTTTGCTTTAGTTGGGCTCCTGACCCTTGACTTTTGTACTTTAAATTTTGTTTCATTGCTGTATTTGTATCTTTATGGTACATCTGTTACTGCAATGTTAATTTTGATAATCAAGTGATTTGGGCGGTATCTGTTAGGCATGATCTACTAGAATGACTTAAAGTGTTACTATAGTAATCAAATATTAGTTTGGTGTTGCAATATTTGAGTGAATTACACAATTTACATTTTTTTTTTTTGCTTCTCACATTTTATGATAATGAACCGTAATGTGATAATCTGAACATATTGATTTAACAACAGTTTGAGTTTTTAATATTTTGGCCAGCGGTATCCGCAACACTCAAAGAGAGAAATCCACAATCAGCATATGAATCTCAACAATGGTGATAATCAAAAGGTTTATGATGCAAAGCATGCTGGGTACCAGCACAGGATAAAACTCATCCATGACTCCCAGCATGCATTGCGGCATGAATAAATTATGATGCTGAATTGTTCACTTATTTTCTTGAATTCTTATGTACTTATAATTTTGCTTTTGTCTTAAGTTTTAGTAGCACGTTTTGTGAAGTTCAGAACCTATCTGTTTATTTATTTTGTGGATTGTCACCATTGTTGTGATTCATACACTGCTTATTGATGTTTCTGTCTAAATATCAGTGCAGGTTTTTTTTAGGAGTGAAATTTTCTTAACAGTCTTTCATAACTTGAGGCTCAGCAGTGTTTCTTATTTTGCTGTAGTGTCAATATTCAATAAGAGAAAGGACACGGGATTGGATCAGAAATAATAGAGTGTTTGTTGTTGTCAATCTATGAAAAGCAATACCAATTTTTTTTTTCTTTTATTCCGCTATAAAAGGTTCCAAAAATGCATTGCTACAGCATGTAAAAAAAACATAGTTGTTTTAAAGTCATGTTTAAGAGCCCAAATAAAGTAAACACTGATCTCCATCATGGTAGTGAAAAAAAAAAAAAACACCTAAACCTATTTAACTCTCAATAAGATCTTCTGTAGACATCTGACAGAAATAAAGTCAGTCTGGTTAGTAATGTGAATCTGGTGAAGCTGTTTTATGAGTTGTTTAATAAGATCTTGAGAGATTTTATGAATTATTTTATTTCAGTTGATTTCATCTAAGGCAGTGGCTCAAGTCAGTTGTATTCCTTGTGTTTCTCTTTCCTTTAGTAATTTTGTTTGTTAATAGCAGGTGTTCATCACTCATGCTCAATCATCAATTAATCACATAATTATCTCATTAACTTCACTAATTCAGTGTTACTCAAACACTCTGTAGTGTGCACACATTATAAGTCTTCATTTAAAACTGATGATTTTGTTGTGGGGTTTAAATTGTTAAAAATTTAATATGAAGAAAAAACAGCATGAAACATAATTTAACAGTAATAAACTGTAATTAATTTACAGGAAACAAACTGTAGAAAAAACAGTTATTTACTGGCACCCCTGCCAAAGTCATACACTGATAATGAGAGTAAATACTGAACTCAACTGTATTAATTTGTGTTTGCACAAGAGAGATCTGTTAGTTTAATGCAGTTTTGTTGTTCACCATTGTGCTGGAGAGTAGAGCCTGTGCTTCAGTCAATGATGAGCCACAATTTCTGATCTTCTGCTGCTTTATATAAAGACAGTAAATGTGGAATCGTTTATACAGTGGTGACCTCTGTGTTGAGTATTTCAGCACATACATGTGTGCTATAGCTGACAATTAACTGCAGTGATTTAAGTTAAAGTCATGCATTTAGTTTCTTTACTACTACTAGTGTTTGCATTTTTATATTAAGAAATATTCCTTCTCAGTGGACTCAAATGGAATAAGTTCATAGTACTAACATCGTAGGAATGCTAGCTTTTAAACTCGAACTGTTTGAAGCATTGGGAGTGGAGTTAATTTCCATGGTTTAATTTATGTTAAAATATTGTAAAAAAAAAAAAAAATAAGAGTGGTAAATTAATGGTTGAAAGCTGTAAATTAACAGTACTTTACTGGCGCCCCTGCTGCCAGTAAATTACTGTTATTTAACGGCACAATTTTTTACAGTGTATAAATAAACACACACATGCTGAATTAAAACCTGAATTTACTAAATCCTTTTCATTTTAAAAACAATGTCTAACTATAACATAGAAATGATCATCTACTGAGTGAGTGTAATTTGCTTGAAAATTCATTTCATCTGGATTCAGTACAGTCTTTTTTTATCAGCCTTGACACTGCATGCATGAAAGTGACACTCATAGGACAAAGAATTAAAAAAATTTCCACAAAGGATCCACATGGTGTCTATGTTAAAAAGATACTTGATTTGCCAAAACAATGGAATAGACTCAGAATGCAGTGCATCTCAACATCGGTTACTTCTATGCCTGCCTCTGATAGTTTTTGAAGGACCTCCTTGATTGAAATCCCTGTAAGGACCAGAGGTGGGAAGTCCAGGGGCCAAAGAGTAAAAGTCCTGACATATATTTGTTCCACCCATGAACTCAGCAGCTGATTTCACCATACACTGTTAAAAGTGTTTCCCTATATTTATTCAGTAAAATTGTGTCAAAAATTTACAAGCAATATTATTAAATAAATTTAACACATTTTAATTAAGTAGAAATAATCATTAAAAATGAGTAGAATAATATGAAAAAATTAAGTAAAATTTACATAAAAATATTCATTTCATTGGACGAAAAACAAACAAACAAAAAACACTATGCTAAAGAATACTATGTTATGAATGCCAGGCCAGTAGTTTGCGATCATGAAACACCCTTCGAAAACATTATATGCATGCACATGACATCAGCCTTTTTACAAATTCACATTTTTGTTGCTTACATAGATATGATAAAGGCATCATCTTCAAAAGGTTGTAATGCCCCCAAAACAGTTATTGAAGACACCTAAAGTTCACAAACCGAATCACTGAATGAAAAAAATAATAATAATTTGCTTACCATTGTAGTGGTCAGTGTTTGCTTTAGCTGGACTCTTGACCCTTAAAATTTTAAACAGATTTTTTTTGGTTGCTAGTTGTGATACAGCAGCTAGATAAGCCAAGAAGGAAATGCGACCAGGTGGTGTTATTTGTTTTTACATCATCATTTGGTCTGAGTTGGGTGTGTCATATCAATAACATGTGTCCTGTGATTGAACAATATAAGCTCTGGTGTTTTCGGCATTATCAGAGAAATTCTTAGAAGCACCTCTGATCAAAACCTTGTTAAAAAAGAAAAGTGTTTTCATTTAGACACAAGACATCAAGAATCAGCCTGAGAACCTCAACAATGGTGACCATCAAAAAGCATGTTGCACTGCATTCTGGGTGCCACCAATCAAAACTCATTTTATGGCTCCCATCATGCTTTGCGGCATGAATAAATAATGAGCAACAATTCTATGGTAGCTTGTTTTGTGATTCTTACAGTTTGTCTGAATATGCTGTTTGTCACCATTCTTGAGATTCATATGCTGGTTCTTGATGTGACTGTGTGTCAAAAGAAAGTTCCCCTTTCTCTGTTTTAAACAGAATTCTCAAGCTCTGGTTTACACTGAAAATTCCACTTTTTTTTGCTGAATCACAGGGCTGCCGTAATGAATGTTATCTTGTCTCAGAAATCAGACTCTGAATGAGTTCAGATATTCAGGAGAACAAAGATTATGTAATAGCATGACCAACACTACCTGATCATGTTTATTCTTAGTTTGTCTAGCTGTTATAACTGAGTTACAACAGCAATGCAAAATGTAATATTAAAACATCAAGGGTCAAGAACACAACTAAAGCAAACACTGACCACTGTAATGGTAACCAACAATTTACCCTTTGATTCTGTTTGGGAACTTTAGGTGTCTTCAATAACTCTGTTTGGGGGGCCTTAAGACACAGCCTTTTGAACATGATGCCTGTATCATATCTATGTAAGCAACAAAAATGTTAATTTGTAAAAAGGCTGATGTCATGTGCATGCATATAATGTTTCATGATCGCCAACTACTGGCCTGGCATGCATAACATAGTATTCTTTAGCATAGCGTTTTTTTGTTTGTTTGTTTTTTGTCCAATGAAATCAATATTTTTATGTAAATTTTACTTAATTTTTTGATGTTATTCTACTCATTTTTAATGATTATTTCTACTTAATTAAAATGTGTTAAATTTAATTAATAATATTGCTTGTAAATTTTTGACACAATTTTACTGAATAAATATAGGGAAACACTTTTTACAGTGTAGGAGGAACCAAGTCATTCCTTCCAAGTCACAAATGAGTCTTGAGTGAAATCCCAAGTCCTCAAAGAGTTAAAGTTAATGAGATAATTAAGTGACTAATTAAATGATTAGTATAACAATGTATTTTGTTTAAAGCGCTATGTAAATAAAGGTGACTTGACTTGACTTGACTTTAGGAGTACAATAGCTTGTCACTGGGGCTGAACCCTCAAGTCCAGCAGCCGATTTCACCAGAGGAACCAAGTCATTCCTTCCAAGTCACAAATGACTCTCAAGTTAAATCCCAAGTCCTCAAAGAGTTAAAGTTAATGAGATAATTAAGTGACTAATCAAATGATGATTGCGCATTAGTGATTAACACCTGCTGTTATTGAGAATTACAGAGAATCAGACGTTGATGCTTTATTGGTTAAAATGATGCAACCACCATGGAGATCAGTGCTTGGTTTAGTTGTGCTCTTGACCCTTGACTTTTTGTGCTAGATCTCTCTTTTTAACTCTGCATGTGGTGTTGTGGTGAGCACAGAACTGTGACATATGAAGAACGTATAGCCACAATGAGCTAGTTTAACTACATCTCAAATATTTTTTTTTTTTACCACATGTTAAGGTTTTGAATAAACTACAGTGAAACTACAAAATGCACTGAAAAAAGCAATGCTCTAATATTTACAGGGTATAACTTTATTTATAAGACGTATAGAAGTTTGTACTCCAGTGCTTTTTAGACACACGCATATATCAAGAACCAGCATATTAATCTCTACAATGGTGTCAATCAACAAAAAATGCTTCATGTTGCAATACATGACTCCCATAATGCACTGCAGTATGAATAATAATTTTCACCACTGTTGAGGATCACATGATAAATGTTCATGGCTTAAATGGCTAATTCAAAAATGTATTTTTTGTTTTCTTAATATTAAAGCGTTATATGGTGGTATTTGCATAATGAGATTTCTCACTTTTTTGTGAAAGTGCCATGTAGTTAAGAATGGTGACCCATTCTCAGAATTCATACTTTGCATTTAACCCATCCAAAGTGCACAAACAGAGTAGTGAATACATGGCAGTTATCTCAAAATACTAAGCCACTATCTCTTCTCCTCAAATGTATAATCAAGAAATTTAATCAAGATTACACAGCCATCAAAAGCAAGGCATCTGCTAGATCAAGAATTGCATCAGCATTGCACAAATGTTTGCTGCAAAAGAATAATGAAATTTATTAAAACAGCTTAAAGGCTCAAGAGCTCAACTGAAGCAAATACTCACCACAATTAAGGTGGCATTTTTTGTTTTTCTTTCAATTGATTTCATCCAAGGCTTTGCTTAAAGTCAGTTGTAGTTCTTGTGTTTCTCTTTAATTAAGTGATGTTGATTGTAAAAAGCAGGTATTCATCACTAATGCATCTTCATTTAATTAGTCACTTAATTATCTCATTAACTTTTACTCTTTGAGGACTTGGGATTTTAATCAAGTCTTGTTTGTGACTTGGAAGGAATGACTTGGTTCCTCCTCTGATGAAATCATCTGCTGAGTTCATGGGTGGAGCAAAAATATGGCAGGACTTTTACTCTTTGGCCCCTGGACTACCCAAATCTGGTAAGAACCATGCGTAACCGTGCTATGACTTCGTCTCCACCAAAAGATAGAAACAGAAGAAACCGGACATTTTTTTTAAATTGAGATTCAAGTGGCCAATCAGGGCTGGCTCTACAAATTGTAACTTAATCTTTAAAAGAAACTGTACATATATGTACCTTTTAATGTTTGGGAACATATATGGAACATACATGTACCTTGAGATCCAATAATAAGCCCTATGGGGTACGTTAGTGTAGATTGTACCTTGGGGGACAGAAATTGACTCCTACTGTACCCCTATATCTGACAGTGTAGCATAAGTCACACAGCTGATGTCACAGATTCTTACTGAATCTAAATTCAACAGTTTTGAGTCTGTTGTTACTTCTGAACTAAAATTTGTTCCTGTTCACACTCGCCTTCTCTGGAAGATTCGGTGGGTGATTCAGATTTCTCTTGGCACAGCGATTAAAAGATTTACAGGTTGCTCACGTGACATCTATGTCCTCAAGCTCAGTTTGAGTCTGTGCAGTACACTCGACCCCCAGGAAGTAAGTGCTTCTAATTTACTTCACTTGTCTCCGTTGAATCCACTGGGGTCACTGGGTCCGTTTCTTTTACTGTCTATGGCTACCTCCTATGACAAGACCCCTGTTCCAAGATGGTGGCGGTTTTGACGCATACTTAGAACCCCAAGGTGACATCTATTGTATATCTATTCTTGTAGTGGATCTGACACCTGTGAGATCAAAGATGGCTATCACGGGATTCATGCTCATGCACAGTGTTGCTAATAAACTGGATGTAATTCAAGTTCTGTTGCTTTTACATGAAAATTAATCAAATGAACAAGACAGCCATTTGATTACATACCAAAGACTTGTTTATCAATATTTTTTCTTTAATACAGACTATGTGTTTTATTTTTTACTATGTGCTTTTAGAGTTTTAAAATCGAACATTTTAAAAGAGAAGAATACATCACAGTTGTTTAGAGCAATGAGCATTAAGCTGTGTCATCAGCAAGTTGTTTCCCATCGTGCTTTTGTTCAGCGCAGTCAGTGGAGAGCAAACTGCGCACAACGGCAGAATCCGACACATGTGCCTTGCGCTCGCCAGAGTGTGATTTGAAAGGAATGACTTGGTTCTTCCTCTGGTGAAATCAGCTGCTTAATTCATGGGTGGAATAAACATTTAGCAAAACTTTTTCATCTGACCCCTGGACTATCCACCCGTCTCTAACATATCTGTTTGTTTTACACTCTTTGGACACCAGGTGGTATTATGAGCAAACAAAGAATCCAGAAATAAACCCTTTTTTGAGCCATTCGTCTGAAAAGTTTTAAGATTCATGAGGCTTCATCTTGCTATCACTAACTATTATTTTTATTATTGATAGCAGCATCTCTGTAGCCATGCTGATAAAATACAACTACCACTACCACTGATTTTAATTGTTTTCCATGCTCCAGACCTATATAATAACAGACGGCCATTGTCTGATTCAGCTGGACATGTCAGGGGAGGGACTTCGAGGAGAACTTCGCAGAAGTGAGCTCGGTTCAGTGTCGCTGTCCGTAATACGCGTCTCTCTCTCTCCGCATGCGCACCAAACTCATGCGAGTAACCAGCTACTCTGTTCAGCTTTTCCATGTCTTGTTTTTGGATGCTTTAATTTTTAAATCGACAAGCGGTAAGGCTTAACATGTGTAATAGATAATCTTTCGTGACGATGCGCAGCAGTGGCCCATCAACTGTCCTGAGCATCTTTTAAGGCTCGCCTCAGCCAGTCGGTTATATAAAATATCAAGGTGAAAGTCATCATAGAATTGATTAATAAAAAAATTAAAATTTGGTACTTATTTGGTATTTTCTTATTTATGAAGCGTTTTGTTCTTTATTAATGTGTAATTTATTAGATTAAGACTCTTTAACACTTAAAGATAATTAGTTAAATAAGAATTAAGAACCAAGCTAAAGCAAATAAATATGGTGGTTTGTTGAAAATTGTAACTTTCAATGTTAATTGCGGGCGCAACAGCGATAGTGATAGTTTACCATAAAAGCTTGTCATTACACTTGATACCGTAAACTTAACTATATTTTAAACAACAGAAGTAATTGACATTACATATAAAAATGTTTTTGATTACAAAAAAAAAAACCTAAAGGTCTTCTATTTGCATTTAAAATAAATTAACACTATAATATATGTTCATGCATTTGCAATTTTCTTGTAAATTTGAGTCTGAAAACATTACATTCACTTCACAATGAATTATATTTCTGAAGTATAAAATACATTTATATGTATTTTAAAAGTATGGTAATGTGGACTTTTTCACAAGATTTGCATTATCAAAATTTTGCCAGAGAGAATCTGAAGTAGAAGCAAAAGCATAAAAAGTGCAAGGACTATACACAGATTTTGAATATTCATAAAATTGGCATAATTGACACTTAATTTCTAAACATCAGCAATAAAATGTCTAGCAGAAGTTACAACATTGAGTCATTGTCACAATATTCCCTGATATCATCAAAGCTAAAGAAGTTATTTTGTTTTCCGTTTTAGACATGGACTACATCAACACCACACAGACGGCACCAAAAGACAGCACGAATGTCAGCAGCGTGTTCACACATCAGGTTCTGCCTGTGCTCTACACCATCATCTGCGCTTGTGCCTTCATTCTCAACGGACTCGCCGCTTGGATCTTCCTCAGGGTTCCCACCTCATCAGCCTTAGTAGTTTACCTAAAAAACATGGTGGTGGCAGATGTTCTGTTGTTGTTTACCTACCCGTGGCGTGTAGTGGCCGAACTCGGTTATGGAGGTTTGCAGTTGAAGCTGATAGTTTGCCGTTACACAGCTGTGCTTTTCTACCTCAGCATGTACACAGGAATAACCTTCATGAGCCTCATCAGCTTGGAACGCTACTTCAAAATCGTACGCAACACCTTTGGTATGTCTTTCTTTCTGCAGCGTGTTTCAGTAGCGAAGGCTCTTGCGCTGCTAACTTGGGCCATCATGATGTTCTTCATGCTGCCGAATGCCATATTAACCAACCAGCCCATGCCTAAGGTTTTCTCCTGCATGGTCCTGAAGAGCGAACTGGGTCGGCGATGGCACGAAATTTCAGCCCACTTCAACGTTGGAGTCTTCTGGGTGGCATTCCTGTTGATGATGTTTTGCTACACCTCCATTGCTTGTCATGTTTACCGCTCTTACAAACGGGTGCAGCAGGACAGCAGCATGGCGAGATGGCGGTCAAATCGGAGCATCTTTAGCTTGCTGGTTGTTTTTGTCTTCTGCTTTGTTCCGTACCATGTTTGTCGTGTGCCCTACACGCTTAGCCAAAGCCACAAGGATTACTTTAGTGCACACAACCGCTTCATTCTCTTCCAGGTCAAAGAAGCTATGCTATTCATGTCTGCCCTCAATGTGTGTCTGGATCCTGTCATCTACTTTTTTATGTGCAGGACATTCAGAGAGTCGCTTTTGCAGAAGATGTCATCTGTAAACCGCAAAAACAAGAAGCCTTCAAAAAGGCACTTGGCTCAGTATCAGCAATCTGCCATGATTGAACAACAAAGAAAAATGAGCATTACCCATATGCAAGATGGAAAAGATATTTAGATTTGACACCACATACCATGCTGTGGTACACAATGCAGCAAGGAGAGATGGAGTGAAAGAAGGTCATAATAAAGTGGTTTTCCATTTAAAAAAATCTGTATTTTTCAAACTATTAACTGAAGAAAAGTCAAACCCTAACTCCAGGGTAATAAATAAAATAAATGTTGGAAAAAAGGGATTTTCACAGCAATGCTATTGAAGATCCAGTTTCGGTTCCCTAATGAGTTTTTCAATTATATATATATATATATATATATATATATATATATATATATATATATATATATATATATATATATATATATATATATATATATATATAAAATAATAATAATAATTTTAAATACCTTTTCAACTATAAACATACTTTTGTGTAATATACACTTTCCAATAATGTTAAAGGTCTATCATAGAACCATAATATTTTGTCTACTTTCTTCTATTGAAAATAAATGTTGACACTTTAAAGACTATTCAAGACATTCTCTGCAGCAAGCTCCAAAATTACAAACAAGCTACGTAAATTCAGTGCATATGACTATATTCTGAGTCTACTGAAGTCACACAATAGCATTTTTTAACTTAGCCTATTTAATATAATTTAATTATGTCCAGTTTAGTTCTTTGCAGTCCTGTTTTCTGTGCTTTTTGTCTATGTAGCATCTTGGTCATGGAGAAACGCTGACTCGTCTCACTGTATACGAACTGTATAGAGCTGGAATGACAATAAATCTCCTCTGACTCTAATATGTGTGTACATACATTCATATTTATATGGGAACATATATGCACAATAAATATTCCATAAAGTATCGAACATTATGAATATTAGATTTATCTTTGTCTTCATTTCTAAATATATTTGTAAGTATCAATATGTCACAGGTCGGAGCAAACCACAGATGTCGTGAGTCTCGCCCCTCCCTAGTTTCCACCTCGAGGAGGTCCCAAGAACACCCCAATGACCAGACACACGAGAGAGAGTGAGTATAATTAAACCAAACTTTATATAAATTATTTAAAGGTGTGAAGGGAAGGGAAAAGGGAATCTAAAATCCACTCTCGGGGCCAGAGAGTATAGGTCCGAGTCGCTTCTGACTCTGTCAGGAGAACCGTCGGTGGGGCCCTTCCAGTCCCTGCACGCAGAGTAAAGAAGGTAAGTAATTCTGATGAATTGGGTGGGGTGCGTACCTGACGCCGTTCGCCACGAGATTCTGGGTCCGCGGTTGGAAACGCCTAAAAGGTCCACAGGTAAGTATGCAGGTGAATATATTGCGGTCTTGGCCTTTGGTGTATAGGTAAGTATGCAAGAAATATACACAATCCTTAACTTCGATTTTCGTCCAGGTAAACCCTAAGGATGGAGTTTGCAGGTGAGTATGCAAGGGCGGTGCACTGGTATTTCACTCGGGCATACAGGTAAGTATGCAGAAGGACAACCGGGTCTTTACTTTGGACGTACAGGTGAGTATACAAGGGCAACTAGAGCTTGACTCTGGGCATACAAGTAAGTATACAAGGACAATACGCTGGCTCTTAGCTTTGAGCGTACAGATGAGTATACAAGGGCAATATGCTGGCTCTTAGCTTTGGGCGTACAGAAGGCCATACAAAGAGCAACTGGAGTTGGACTTCGGGCATGCAGGTAAGTTTACAAGGGCTATACACTGGCTCTTAGCGGTGGGCATACAGAAGGGCATACAAAGGGTGACTGGAGTTTGACTTTGGGCATACAGGTAAGTATACAAGGGCAATACGCTGGCTCTTAGCTTGAGGCGTACAGATGGGCATACAGGGGCAACTGGAGCTTTGCTCTGGGCATGCAGGTGGGTATACAATGACAATACTGAATGGATACAACTCACAGACCCTCGAAGAGGTGGACGTCAGGCTTTAGCCCTTTTCAGCTCGGGAGTCTAGAGAAGGTGTATATGTCACGACAACTGTGGTCTTCTTCACCGGGGCAGACTTCCCAGACCAACACTCAACACGGTCACCTCCAACCGTGGAAACACTCTCACGTCAAGGTAGATGATGTCATAGTCAGACAGCGTCGATTCCATCAGTTGACCTCCCAAACACCGCTGCATGAGTCGCTGGGACATGGCGGAGCGTTGCAAAGGCCGAAGGGCATCCGGTCCCACTCGAATAAACCAAATGGGGTTGTAAAGGCAGTTTTTTCCCAGTCCTCTTCTTACACCCGCACCTGCCAATAACCGCTTGCCAGATCCAGTGTGGAATACCAGGCAGATTGAGTTAAGCTGGCTAGCGAGTCTTCAATCCTTGGCAGAGGAAAGGCATCCTTCTTGGTGACTTGGTTTAACTTATGGTAGTCCACACAGAACCTCCAGACTCCTGTCTTTTTTTGTACAAGTACTATGGGTGCTGCCCAGGAGCTGCTACTCTCCTGGACGATCCCTCTGTCGAGCATGCCTTGCAACAAGGTACGTACCTCTGAGTATAGAGTGGGTGGAATGGCACAATACCTCTCACGGCTGGGTCCATCCCCTCCAGTGGGGATTTGGTGTCTTACCACACTTGTGCAGCCATAGTCTTCATCGTGTGTCGAGAACACATGTTGTCATTTTATCAAGAGCCCCTCTTGTCTACGTGCCTGAGCCTACTCCAATCCTTCTCCTTGTAGAGACTCGCCCCGTAGATGGCCAGGCATTCCCTCCTCCGCCTTGTTCGGTGGCGAGTCCACTTGGGTTAGGGCTACCTCGACCACGGTGGGGCATACCTGCTGAAAACTTACGTCCCGTTCCTCTCTCACCTGATGGGGGCTGACCATAGTCACTCTGGCCAATTGCTGGTGCCGGTGCAACTGAATCGGGTAGGGACTCTCATTGCGTACTTTTACTGGGACTCATCCTCGGCGGACTACCGCCAATCCTCGGGCCACCTCCACATTTTGACAGTTCAGATGGGGCTCCACTAGTACCCAGCCTTCGGGTCCATACTCCTGTTGGGGGACCCTCACCCAAACAATGGCCTCGCTCCTTGCTGGCATGGACAGAGCAAATCGACAGGCCACTCGGCCGGTGTCCTCTCGGCCCATTCGGGCCCTAGACGTCTGGATCCGGCGGCAATCAGCAACGATCCGTTTCCATTCCTGCCACTATGCCGACGGAATTGTCTTCACGGGCCTTGCCCGAAACAGTTCCTCCCAACACTCAGCAAAAACATTCATCCCCAAGAAGGCTCGATGGGTCCCTAAGCAATGATCCTGGACAATGACAATCCCCTTCTGTGGTACGACGATCCCATGGATCTCTAAATCAGTGACTAAATACCCGATATAAGGGATGTCCAGCCCGTTCGCTCCCTTCAAGGTCAATCATGGGGCATCGGTTCCTTGCATGCTTCGTCTTCCAAATACTTCACGTGATAGACTCTCTGAGAACAGGGTGACTTGGGATCCAGTGTCTACTAAACAGGGCACTTTGGTACCACATACTTGGACCTCCACCACAGGAGTGTGTCCAATCAATCCGTCCTTCGAGCCTGTAGCTAATGCTGGGTCTTCTAAAGGGGTCCCGACCACATGACCCACTGTGGCCGGTTGCTCTAAAAACCCCCTGCCGAACCTCTTCGAGAGCCACATTGGCGGCTATAGAGTCCAGGCTCAACGCAACGATTACAGATAGGTCGCCCTTGTTCGTCCCATTCAAATCGAGGGCGGGCAGGCCGACTAGGTCGCCTCCCGGGGTCTTGGCTGCCGTCTGAATAGGCCCGTTCTCGAGGGGTAGGCCTTACCTCGTGCATTTCAAAAGCTCCATCTTCAACGTTTGCTTCCAATCTACTCCTTTGGGAGCGACAGTTGCGGTACTACTCACAGCTGCACATACCGGGGGGTTTTTGACTTCAGCCTGATCTAATTCTAGAGCCACTGCTTCTTTCTTCAGATCCTTAAATGTCAGATCTGGGTCTCTTCGAAACTGGACACGTAAGCTCTGACGCACGGGGCCTTCCAGCAACCCCAGCAGGAACTGGTCTCTCAGGAGCGTCTCCCCATCTCCCAGGCTATGATCTTGATGTTTTTGCAACCTGGTGAACTGCTCCCGAAGTCGTAAGGCAAAAGCTCGAATGGGCTGTTGGGGTCCCTGTTTACAACTGAAGAATTGCGCTCTGAGGACGGCTACTGGAGTGGTATCCCCATACTGCTCGGACAAGAAGTGGAATACAGTCTGGGCTGTCGTTCGAACTGCTTCTGGGGCAGCCTGAACCTCTCGACGAGCCTCCCCCTCTAGGGAGTTCAAGACAAATTGTAATTGCTGTGCTGCCGTTAGTCCCAGGATCCCAGCAACATATTCAATCTGAGCTTTCCACTCGGATAACCTCACCTCAGATTCTGTACCTCCATATTTCTGGATCCAAGAGTTCCCCATGAACACAGGCATGACTCGGGGCGGGTCCTCGGGCAACTCGTTGTCGGACATTGGGGGACCTTGGTCGCTCAACTGGAGGTGGAAACCTGCCGACTACGCCAAAATCTGTCACAGGTCTGAGCGGACCACAGATGTCGCGAGTCTTGCCCCTCCCTAGTTTCCACCTCGAGGAGGTCCCAAGAACACCCCAATGACCAGATACACGAGAGAGAGTGAGTATAATTAAACCAACCTTTATTTAAATTATTTAAAAGGTGTGAAGGGAAGGGAAAAGGGAATCTAAAATCCACTCTCGGGGCCAGAGAGTATAGGTCCGAGTCGCTTCTGACTCTGTCATGGGGACTCTCAGGTAAGCTTGTAGGTTATTTGTGTCCTTTCCTTCACGTGACTCAACAGGGTTTTTCTCAGTAGTGCCTTTGTGTTTCTCCTGCAGGAGAACTTTCGGTGGGGCTCTTCCAGTCCCTGCACGCGGAGTAAAAAAGGTAAGTAATTCTGATGAATTGGGTGGGGTGCATACCTGACGCCGTTCGCCACGAGATTCTGGGTCCGGGGTTGGAAACGCCTAAAAGGTCCACAGGTATGTATGCAGGTAAATATAATGGGGTCTTGGCCTTCGGTGTATAGGTAAGTATGCAAGAAAGATACACAATCCTTAACTTCGATTTTCGTCCAGGTAAACCCTACGGATGGAGTTTGCAGGTGACTATGCAAGGGCGGTGCACTGGTATTTCACTCGGGGCATACAGGTAAGTATGCAGAAGGACAACTGGGTCTTTACTTTGGACGTACAGGTGAGTATACAAGGGCAACTAGAGCTTGACTTTGGGCATACATGTAAGTATACAAGGACAATACGCTGGCTCTTAGCTTTGGGCGTACAGATGAGTATACAAGGGCAATATGCTGGCTCTTAGCTGTGGGCGTACAGAAGGGCATACAAAGAGCAACTGGAGTTGGACTTCGGGCACGCAGGTAAGTTTACAAGGGCTCTACACTGGCTCTTAGCGGTGGGCGTACAGAAGGGCATACAAAGGGCGACTGGAGTTTGACTTCAGGCAGACAGGTAAGCTTTCAAGGCTATACGCTGGCTCTTAGCTGTGGGCGTACAGCAGAGTATACAAAGGGCAACTGGAGTTTGACTTTGGAGATACAGGTAAGTATACAAGGGCAATACATTGGCTCTTAGCTTTAGGCGTACAAAGGGGTATACAGGGGCAACTGGAGCTTTACTCTGGGCATGCAGGTGGGTATACAATGACAA
Source organism: Carassius auratus (assembly GCF_003368295.1). Classification (NCBI taxonomy): domain Eukaryota; kingdom Metazoa; phylum Chordata; class Actinopteri; order Cypriniformes; family Cyprinidae; genus Carassius; species Carassius auratus. Next base: position 41,181 of record NW_020524511.1, read on the forward strand.
TACTGAATGGATACAACTCACAGACCCGCGAAGAGGTGGATGTCAGGCTTTAGCCCTTTTCAGCTCGGGAGTCTGGAGAAGGTGTATATGTCACAACAACTGTGGTCTTCTTCACCGGGGCAGACTTCCCAGACCAACACTCAACACGGTCACCTCCAACCGTGGAAACACTCCCACGACGACTCAGAGCCTCAAGCTCAAACCTGTAGGACTGGTAACAGACAGACAGAGTTCCTTCACAAATTTACTTAGCTTCAGTGAATATATGGAGAAAGACACACCACCTCTCGAATTTGACCAAGAGTGGATAGTGGTACAGATTGAAGTTGCTGCACGTTGGGACTTCCACGGCCTCAGCTGGTGCCACCACTCTGGGTGACTTCAGGTAGGTTTGTGCCACTGGGTATGTACCTCAGGAATGACTCGAACGCTTCCCTCTCCTCTCTTCCAGACAACGGACCAGAGATCTAGACGGGCGAACCTCTGAAAGCACTCCACAAACAGGTATTTATACACAAGGGCTACACAGCTGGATGTTCATATAGCAGCCAACACTTCTCTCAGTCGTCGTCCCCCACAATATGCACACTGTTCCTTACTTGCTATTGTTGACACGTCACCACTCGGCGGAGTAGGGGTCCAAAGCCACGAGCGGGCATGTATATAAAAGACGGTCGTCTCACAACACCGGTGCATGTTCTTCTCCACAGGGTTTTCTCTCCCAGCCTTGAGGGTGATTACTGACAACATGACACAGCACAACACTGCAGACTTCAAGTGTACACACAGCAAAGAAAAGGCCCCCTGCACTCCACACACTCACAGTGAATTAGGGTCAAAACCACATAGGACCGGGGATTAGTTCCTGGACGTTGGGGGCACCGATGCAGCAGACGGCCAGAGGAAACGTCACAGCCACGACAAGGCACCAGACTCCTTTTTCGCTGGTTCCAGCTCATCCACCAATCCTATTACGGTGGGGCCACTCAGACTGGTGACAACTCACAAGAGGTATATGGACATTCCACACTTGCAAAATAACTGTTGACTCGATGAATATTTCAGTGTACTCACACTTTCATTAACACTGGATCTTTCCACTTCTCTTCCAGATAACCGACATCCGACACAACTGGCAGCACGATCTCCTTCCTGCAATCCTAGCGGATCTTCAATGTGTATTAACTTCACATCACACAATGCATCTGAACACAATTCTCCAATAAAGATATTCGTATACTCAGCCCTGTGTGTGTATCTCTCTTTGCTCAAGCTCCATAGTACACCATACACTCTCTCTGCAACTATCTCCTCCGCTCCGTTGCCCCCACAATAACTACTGGGAATCACCAACCACTTCCTGTGTTTCTGATGCCCTATTTATGTGTCTCCTCTTCACCGAATTGCCCAATCAGTGATCGCCACGCTCAACAAGACACCCGTTCCCAATAACACGCCAATTTGGGTTCGCCGGCGTTCCCGGAAGTGGCGGTGTTTGCGATATATGGTCCGGGCGGAACTAATCTTCCTCATTTTTGGTTCCGCCCCGTCACAGTCACTCCGCCACACATATGTTGTCAATGCATATATTGCTGTATATTCAAAAAAGCTACCAATATATGGAAATGTATTATGTATTATATTTTGCATATATTTTTCTTTCATAAGGGGTTGAGCAGTAAACAAACACCAATGAGATTTACGCCAGCAGGTATAGGACGTCAGCATAATAGTGCATTTTGGTTAAGAATGAAAATCAGGTTGACGCGAGTATTTGAGGCAAATTTTGACGTTGATGTAACAATGGATTTTGGTTAGACAACCTAAAAACAACAAATATTAATGTCAGCTGATGTCGGTATTGGACAACAAATTAACTTTGACATTAGACATTGAATTGACATTGAATATTGGTCACCTGATATCACAACCTAAATTTAACCAAGTATCAACGTCTTATGACATTGTGTGCCTGCTGGGACTGAGCTAAAGAATATATGACCCTTAACCACAAAACCAGTCTTGTCAATTACAAAATAAATTGAGATTAATACTGATATGATCTGAAAAGCCGAAGAAATAAGCTTTCCAGTAATGTATGGTTTTTAGGATCAGAAAAAAATTGGCCGATATACAAGTAATTGAAAGTCTGGAATCTGAGTTGGCAAAAAAATCTAAATACTGAGAAAATTACTTTTAAAGTTGTCCAAATGAATTCTTAGCCATGCATATAACTAATCAAAAATTTAGTTTGTATATGTTTTCAGTACACAATTTACAAAAAATCTTAATAGAACATTCTTTACTTTTAACGTTTTAGTGCCATGTTTAAATTTTTTTTCTCTAAAATTACAAGATTAAAGTCATAATATTTCAAGAATAAAGTCTAAATGTTTAGGGAATAAAGTCGTAATAGGCCTACTACGAGAATAAAGTTGAAATATTACAAGAATAAAGGTGAAATTTTAAGAGAATAAAGTTGAAATATTATGAGATTAAAGTCGAAATACTATGAGAATAAAGTCTAAATATTACGAGATTAAAGTCTAAATATTCAGAGATTAAAGTCAAAATATAACGAGATTAAATTCGAAACATTACAAGATTAAAGTCAAAATACTACAAGATTAAATTTTCACATAGCCTATTTGGAATTTTCACAAAAGAAAACAGTTTAATTTAATGAATTGTTTAACATAAATACAGCAATCTGCTCATTATAGAGGTTGAAAACATTATTGTAAGACACAACATTTGTGTTTCACTATAAACTGATTTTGAAAGCTGAGACATTAAAAGCAGGTCTATCAAAAGCATGAATCTTATAGCTATTGCGTGGCTGACATACTACATATAACGAATGCAATGGAAGATATTAAATATTACTTCCAAGCATACTGTCAGTATGACATATGGTATTATTTCTGCTAATAATTCCACATATATTTATAGTGTATAAAAAAGTTGTGATTTGAAAGGAATGACTTGGTTTCTCCTCTGCTGAAATCAGCTGCTGAGTTCATGGGTGGAATAAACATATGGAAGGACTTCAATTAGTCCCTTAATTATTTCATTAGCTTTAACTCTTTGAGGACTTGAGATTTGACTTGAGACTCGCTTGTGACTTGAAAGGAATGACCTGGTTCCTCCTCTGCTGAAATCACCAGAGATAAGTAAATTAATTTTTTTGCTTGTAAAAGATTGAAATGAACATCTTTGGTTTGTTAACTGATATTCAGCAACTGTTGAACTACAAAAAGGTGATGTATTTAGTGATGTATGATTTGTGAACTAATTGTTCAATTCAACTGCTTTTTATTAGTGAACCGGTTCACCAAATCAAATTACTTAAGCTGTTAACTTTTTTAACGTGACTGACACTCCCTCTAAATCAGAATAAACCAATATCCCGTAGTAATTAATTTAATCAAACAGTACACTGACTGAACTGCTGTGAAGAGAGAACTGAAGATGAACACTGAGCCGAACCAGATAACAAACGTACACGCCCACTGCTGGAGCAGTTCTCGTTCTCGCATCAGTTTTTGGATCACCAGTACACTGAACTGAGAACTGTTTCTGTCAGACGCGTCCGATTTGAGAACCGATGAACTGATGATACTGCGCATGCATGTCATTTTTCAAGTATTTAGTTAAACATCGGAAAGTGTGATAAAATAACTATTTTTTATTTAGCTTTTTTTTTTAAAGATGAATGTTTCTAATCTGTATATTGTAATTATGTATAGGCCATAGGGGTTTTCAGGGAAGTTGGATAATAATTAAGACTCTGTTTAATAGGAATAATGGATGATTTATGAAATATCTGTACTGTATTTATAGTTAATGATGACACATTCACAAATTGAGTTTGTAATAAACAGAACATGAACACGAGTAGAGCTGAACATGCTGGTTAGAGTGGTTCTCGTTCTCGAGTCAAGAAGCAGTTGCATTGGTTTTTGGATCGTCAGTATCATATCAAAATCCCCAGTGTTAATTTAACACTCTGAGTGTGGACACATATAAACACTGAAGCAGTGTTAAAAGTAACACTGAAGCAGAGTTATAGTTTATGAGATAATTAAGAAGATATTTGAGTTATGATTGACCATTATTGAAGACACCTGAGCAGAATCACCAACCGAGAAAATCACAATTTGTGTGTCACCATTATAGTGGTTAGTGTTTGCTTTTTTTTAAAAGGAAAACAGTATGTTACTGGCAAAATTTGGCTGTTTTTTTACAGCAATTTTCAACAGTGTACTAACCAGACAACAGTGTACTAACCAGCTTTATTTCAGTCAGAGATCAAAAGCTCTTATGGAGATTTACAGAGATTTAGGTGATAATGTAACTGTTTTGTTTGATGTCACCATTGTGGAGATCAGTGTTTGCTTTAGTTGGGCTCCTGACCCTTGTCTTTTGTTCTTTAAATTTTCTTTCATTTCTATATTTGTATCTTTATGATACATCCGTTACAGCAATGTTAGCTTTGATGGTCAAGTGATTATGGATGTTTCCGTCAGGCATGATCTACTAGACTGACTTAAAGTGTTGCTATAGTAATCAAATATTAATCTGGTTTCTAAAGATGTGAATGAATTACACACTTTTTTTGTTTCTTTAATTTTATAAGATTGAACTATACACTAAGTAGACATCCAAAAGGCCCTTTTTACCGCTGAACGTACCGCGGCGGCAGCGGTATAAAGTGCATTTGCAACCTTTGACTGCTGAGTGGCGCTTTAACCACAAGTTTCAAACAAGAGTAATCAAAGCACATTTTCGTTAATATATATCAGTTTTGACTCGCTGATGTGTTAGATTTGATGGCTTCAGTCAGGGAAAATGAAAGAAAAACACTGTAGTTAAAATATTTAATATCCACAGACAAAAGTTTGGTACTTATGAAATTATGTGCATTTCTAGAACGAATTCAAGCATGATAAAAGTCAAGCCTGTGCCTGAACCTGTGATTATATTTTCTCTAATCTACATGGTATTAAACCATATTTTAGATTTGGCACAATTAAAAGGTGTGCAGTATTATTTATATTATATTAATTATGCGTTATACTATTCAAAATAAATTGTGGTAAACTTTGCATTGGAGCATTAAAAGTGGTAGCCTGTTTTAGGGTGGTTGGCTACATGGATTAATATGCAAAATTTCAATATTTTCATATATAATGCCTGTATTTTAATTTATATTTTCAATATAAATATATTTTTTCCTTTAATAAAACAACATGTATTTTTGTTATTCGTTACGTGTCCTTGAACTTATTGGGGAAAAAACATTTGTCTGTAAACTGATTAAGAAATTGTTGCATGTTTAAACATGAAGCACTGTATAATTTAGTTCCCATTATTTATGCCTAATTAGCCTAAAACAAGAAACGAATAAAATTCAAGCTGCACGATGAAATCTTTGAAACTCTTCTACAGTCCAGCAAAAAAATCTGAGTGAAATTAACTCTGCTGGGAGTACATGTGAGACCACACTCAAGAGTGTGAAAGTGTTAAATTAGGAGTGTTAAATTAACACTGAAGCAGAGTTAAAGTTAATTAGATAATTAAATTATTAATTGAGTGATGATTGACCATTATTGAGGAGACCTGATGTTAACACGCAGAATCAACAAAGACGAAAATCATTATTTTTATGGTGTCACTATTATAGTGGTCAGTGCTTGCTTTAGTTGGGCTCTTGACCCCTAAAATGGTAAAGTCTGATTTTAATTGTCAGTTATAACTGAGTTATAAAACTGATGGACAAGCAAAGACTATTGTTATTCCCGAATTACTGAGTTAAAGTTACATTGTTGATTATTGCAGCTGTGATTCTTCAACATCGTATTTCCAGCATTTTAAATACAATCTGAGGAATTTCTTAAAAGTCGTTTGCTCAAAAATCTTTCAAAAGAGTATTTTAAGTTAGACATGCAAATATCAAGAATCAACCTGTGAATCTCAACAATGGTGAAAATCCAAAAAGCATGTTGCAGTGCATTCTGGGTGCCACCTATCAAAATTCATCCATGACTCCCATGATGTATTGCGGCATGAATAAATTATTAGCTGAATTGTTTCAGTAATTTTCTTTATTCTTCCTATTCTATTTTTGTTTTTTATGTTACTTTTAGTAATTTGTTTTCTAATGTTTAAAGTTGTTTTGTTTTTCTGAATATGCTGTTTGTCACCGTTGTTGAGATTCCTACACTAATCTTTGATGTATGTGTGTGCCTAAAACAAGCTTTTTTTATTATCAGAACAACTTTCAAGAAATCCTTTTAATTAGCGGGTACTGTACAATCAAAGGGTTGTTATAATCAATGAGGTCAATCAAATCTGTTTAGGCTTTAGTTGGGTTTTGTGATTCAGGTCAAATGCCCATGTTTTGATTTTTTTCTGGTCTGTTTGTTACAATTCAGTTGTAACAGCCAAACCAAATTTCACTTCAACATTTTAAGGGTCAAGAGCCCAACTAAACCAAACACTTACCACTATAATTGTGACATAAACATAGTGATTTTCATCTTTGTTGATTCTGCATGTTAACATCAGGTCTCGTCAATAATGGTCAATCATCACTCAATTAATCACTTAATTATCTCATTAACTTTAACTCAGCTTCAGTGTTAATTTAACACTCCTATTTTAACACTTTCACACTCTTGAGTGTGGTCTCACATGTACTCCCAGCAGAGTTAATTTCACTCTGGATTTTTTGCTGTGTACAAACAGGATATATTTAAGTCCCTTCACTTTACAACAAATCCTTTATATTTAACAAATATATCAGAACAAAACAGACTCATTATATTGAAGTACAAATCCAAACACCAGAAACACTTTATGAATAATGGAATGTTAAGAAAAGTATGCATTTTATTTATTCACATGCAGTATGGTTGTTGGTATTTAGCAGTTAAAAACTATTTTTAAACTTTAATTTAAATACTATTAATCTAACTTTAAATTCTAAAAGAGTTTATAAGTAATAAAGGATAAAATGTCACAGGGCATGTTAAATAGTCTAAATGAACTTGTGTTAATAATATAATTAGAAGCAACCTTTATATCAAACATTTTTAAATGGTCCACAGGTGAGCATCGCGGGAGGCTGATCAAGTATTTTAAGATGCAATAAAAAAAATAAAAAAACTGGATAGCCTATATTAGGCCCAGGCTCTGCTCTGAAGTATAGAATTTCATTCATTTGCTGCATGTCTTCTTTATTTTTAATTTTTTAAACACGCTAAAAAATAAATCAGAGTTTGTCAGAGGAAAAAATATATAAGTCGTCTATAGTTGCATTTTGCGTTTGCTGCATGTTTTTTTTCTGTTCTTTTTTTGTGAGAGAAAAAAATATAAGTCAGGTATAAGTAGGAATGTGTACCGAAACCCGGTATTAAACTGGCACCGGGGCTAAATTATGAAAGACCGAATCAGTAAGATCTGACGCTATCGGTTCTGCTTTCGGTTTTTAAAAATCACTGTAGCATGACGGATGAACAAATAAAATTAAAACCTTATGAATAAATAGGATATCTTGTAAGATATTGCATGATCCAAATATAGTATTATTTGATACATTTTTAAAGTTTTCATTACATTTTGGCCATGAAATCCACCCTGAATCCACCCTTCTGATGGGATCAGTTTAATCCGGATTTTTTGGATCAAAGTGATCCAAATCCTTCAAAAAAGTTCTAAAAAACCCAAACTAAAGGTTTGATCTGGATCAAAACCAAGATTGGATTACATGATCTAATCCGATTATTTAATCCGTTTTTTCTTTTGAAAAACACATTTTCAAGATTTGATCCAATCCGTTATCCAAAATCCTACTGGATTACTTTTGAAAAACCGGGCCCAGGGGCCCGTTCTTCGTACATCGCTAACTCAGTTAGCTGGATTTGATTGTTGACGATTTGGTGTGATCTTGGATCGTTTGGTTCTTCTAAGCTCATCCCGGAGCTGCTGTCATAGCAACAGGTCCGTAAGCTTAAACCTGCTCGGGAGCAGGCTTATTTCATGTAAACAGGATTAGATAGCTTCTTTTCAACCAGAACTGATACTCAAAATAAGTCTGCTACCACCGCTACTTTATTACAAGAGTATCGTACTGATCCAGAGACAATAATTGAAATTAATAATCATTAAAAAAAATATTTAAAAATAATATTAAAATGTTGTGTAGTCCATAACAGCCTACTATAGACACAGACAGTTTTACTCACTGAAATATTTATTTGTCATAAAAGTATTAATTCATAATTGTATTAGAGTCTTACACATATGCTATACAGACAATAGAGTCGTGCATTATTTTGAGTGATGACCGCTTTTATTCGAGTGGCTTGATGGAGCGCAGGAGATGCAGATAACATGATATTGACTCTTAAGAAACTTTCATTAATGCTGTCACGTAACAAATCTTTCCAAATATTAAATAAAATGAATAGATAATATCTACATTGAAATAAAAATTTAAAGACTGCACAACTATTATAAATTGCGAATCTAAATAATTGGGAATCATGAAAAAAATTTGAATAAAATTAAAGGGGTCATGACATGGGTTTTTTTATTTTATTATTATGGTCCCCTAGGTGCAATTATAGTATTACTATAGTTAAAAAAAAAAAACTTTTAAAATGTAGTGAATTATGACATTTTCCCACCCTGTTTCTCATCCTTTGATTCAAACAGTCTGTTTTGGGTTGTTTCCCCTTTAAGAGTTCAGTGTTAACGCCCACTGTTATGATTGGCTAACGACATTTGACGGAACATTTGCGGATTGAGCGTAACTGTTTAGTAGCGAGTGATGCATTCGAAGAGATGGCTCTTGCAATGATAAAACCTTATATGTTTGAGCCGGAATCAGATGAGGAATCAGAGGAAAATGAACCATCACCACAACAACGAAGACTGGATCAGCCCGTGTCCACATGGAAAGTGAAACTATTTTGAATTAATAAAAAAATTGTAACCCGAGACACTTGAAAACGGTTTATTGTTGCATAATTATTCTATAGTTTAATATGCTAACAGTTCAACATTATTTACCTAATTTCAATGAAATGATAGGGTGTACTGCGGACAAAAATGCATGCACAGGCCATATTTGAAGATGCAGCATTGATAAGGCAACATTTTTAATCTTCTATTACATGTAGGCCTACTAGAAAGGCGACATATTTTCAAGATTCTCTTATACAAATAAACTGCATCCATTTTTCCCTGACGTCAGGATCTTTCGGCAGCGTATTCAAAGATGTTGTTTGTCCACAGCCAGGAACAGCACATCTGCGTGGCATTGTAATTTTCCTGTACACAGACCCACTCGCTGTCCGTCGACTGAACACTTGTGAGGCGCGCAGCGCGACAACGATCCGAAATGAGCGTAGTTGTCTTGTGCTGGAGGCGGTCATATGCAAATGGTTGGAACGTCACTTCGCACCGTGACGTCACTTCTTACCATGGATCCAGAACGAGCTGTATTTAGAGCTTGATTAAATAAATGGCTCGTTTATAATGGGGAGGACGTCTTAAGCTATGAAACTTGCAGGACGTTTTAATGGTACAAAGACCTCTTATATTCCAAAAGATCAAGGCAAATTTGGTTTCTCATTTCATGACCCCTTTAAAACATGTAACTATTATCTGTTTCATGTATCTATTATAACATTTATGTAGTTTTGTTTGCTTGGCTGTTTCCTTATAAAAGTCCAGAAATTTGTCAAGTTTTTCGTCAGGTGTTGTTTTAAATTATATGATGTCATTACATTGCCGTCTGGCCACCAGCCAATCGCTGCACTGCTGATCATGGTTTCAAGTGTCGATACATATCCCCTTTTAAGACAACACATGAATGTGCAATTATCTCAGATAACTCAATCCAGCGATACTAATCATGCACAACAGGTGTGTTCGAAGAACCCAATTAGCCGGATCAGGATTAGCACGATCCCAGCAGGCACAGTACATCAATGTGACGTCAGGAAGACGTTGGACTCCAACTAATCCAACGTCAGTTAGACGTCATATTTTGGGTGAAAATGAAAGTCGGGTTGACGTCTAAACCCAACTTTGTTTGACGTCAAACTCCGACATCAGACAGACGTTGAATTTTGGTTGGAATAAGCACCACACTGCAACAATGGGTGAAATGCATGGCAGCACAATATCTCAAGATCTCATCAGAGAAGGATTAAACAACTCCACTAACAGCATTACCAGCTTCACTTATTACTAACCAGACTGACTTTATTTCTTTCAGATGTCTACAAAAGCTTTTATTGAAAATGAACAGGGGTTTAACTCTAATGTGTTTAATTTCCATAACATGTAACAGTTAAACACCATTACAGTGATTAGTGTTTCCATTAGTTGGGCTCTTAACACTTATTATATCTTTTGTCTTCGCTGTGACAGTTGTGTGTCAAGCACATTTACAGCGTCAAAGAAAGCTAACGTGACATAAGATCAGGTGATGGCTGTATCTGTTAATGGTTTTATAATCATAAAATAACCTGATTCAATGATGTTTTTACATTCATATTACAAACACTGTGTTTCTTTCACATGAGATCCAGTGGTATTATAACAATCAGTTAAAATCTTTTAAACATGAGCTCAAAAAAAAAACTTAACCTAAATTTGGTCAATGACAAGAAAAACTATCCTCAATCATTTTTCTTCATGATTATGAAAATTATATAACCTTATATTTGTTCATGGCCCCTTTTATAACAAATTATGTGTTTTGGTAAACACTATTACAAGAACCACAAATTTACTAAGCCAAGAGTCAAACTACCCAACTAAAGCAAACACTGATCACAATAATGGTGATCAAACATTTTCAAATAAAACATCAATCTAAATCTCTGTTAATTCTCAAAAATAACTTCTATAGACGTCTGACAGAAATAAAGTCAAACTGGTTAGTAATAAGTGAAGCTGGTAATATGTGTACTGCCATGCATTTCAACGTTTTTTATGATTGTTTTGTGGGGGTGCTTATTCCAGCCAAAATTCAGCATCTGCCCAACGTTGGAGCTTGACGTCAAACAGTCGTTGGATTTAGACGTCAACCTGATTTTCCTTTTCAACCAAAATCCAACGTCTAACCGACGTTGGAGTCTACATCCTGTGCCTGTTGGGATGATATCATCTTGGATAAGTCATTTGATCTCGGATGTAATAAGCGACGTACGAAGAGCAGGCCCAAGTTTATCACAGAATTATCTCATTAACTTCACTGATTCAGTGTTACTGAAACACTCTGTAGAGTGCACACATTACAAGTGTTCAAGTGTTTAAAACTGAGGATTTTGTTGTGGGGTTTAAAGGGTTAAAGATTTAAGATGAATTAAAAAAGCATGAAACATAATTTAACAGTAATAAACTGTAATTAATTTACAGGAAACAAACTGTAGAAAAACAGTTATTTACTGGCACCCCTGCTGCCAGTAAATAACTGTTTTTCTACAGTTTGTTTCCTGTAAATTAATGGTTGCCAGCAAAAAAAGTGTTTTTCTACAGTTTGTTGCCATTAAGTGAAGGAAAAACAGCAATATACTGTAAAATGTAAATATCAGATTTACCAAATGAAAAAAAGTTAACTAAAATATTTGTGAACATCCATGGAAAGAAATATGCACTGTCATACACTGATAATGAGAGTAAATACTGAACTTGACTGTATTATATGTGTTTGCACAAGGGAAATCTGTTAATGTAGTTTTGTTGTTCACCATTGTGCTGGAGAGTAGAGCCTGTGCTTCAGTCATTGATGAGCCGCAAATTCAGATTTTCTGCTGCTTTATATAAAGACAGTAAATGTGCAGTCTTTGATACAGTGGTGATCTCTGTGTTAAGTATTTCAGCACATGCATGTGTGATATAGCTGACAATGAGCTGCAGTGATTTGAGTAAAGGTCATGCTTTAGTGTTTGCATTTTTATATTAAAAAATATTTCTTCTCTGTGGACTCAAATTAAATAAGTTCATAGTATTAACATCGTAGGAATGCTGGCTTTTAAACTCGAACTGTTTGAAGCAGTGGGAGTGGAGTTCATTTCCATGCTAGAATTTACGGTAAAATACTGTAAAAAATAAGAGTGGTAAATAAATGGTTGAAAGCTGTAAATGTATTATCTGTTATTTAACGGCACCATTTTTACAGTGTAAGTAAGCAACAAAAATGTGAATTTGTAAAAAGGTTGACGTCATGTGCATGCATATGATATTTTAGAAGGGTGTTTCATGATCGCCAACTACTGGCCTGGCATGCAAAACATTTGCAATGTATTCTTTAGCACAGTGTTTTTTGTTTGTTTTTTGTCCAATGAAATCAATATTTTTGTGCAAATTTTACTTATTTTTTTCATTGTTATTCTACTCACATTGAAGGGTTGCTTGTAATAATCTAATTTGATTATTTCTAAATAATTAAAATGTGTTAAATTTAATTAATAATATTGCTTGTAATCCTTAGACACAATTTTATTGAGTTGATATAGATAATCACTTTTTACAGTGTTTAGTAACTTTCAATTTGAAGTCTGTGGTGTTATAACTACGTCTGTGGTGTTACTTCAAAATGATATAGACATAAGTGGCTGTGTCACCTGTGTTTGATTGTAATTATTTAAAAGTCAAAATGTTCTTAAGCTTTAATTTTAATTAATATATTATATTAATCTAACTTGAAATATAGCAATATTTTTTTTTTGTAAAAACAAACAAACAAACAAGCATTTTTACAAATTCTGCCTCTCATTTGCCACCCCAACTGAAGAATGACCCAGGGAGTGTCAGCCTCCTTTAAAAAGTTTTTCACAAGTTTTTATACATGTGTGAGTGTATTTTATGTTGAATGTGCAAGTATCTGCCTGATTACCATCTGTTTGTGTGCAAATCAGAACGTTATCACTGTGTAATCATGGCTATGAATGTGAATGCCATCTATATGAATAGAAGTGAAAGTCTTTACATTTACCAAGTATGGTACCCCATACTCGGAATTGGTGCTCTGTATTTAACCCATCCAAGTGCACACACACAGCAGTGAGAAGTGAACACACCGTGAACACACACCCAGAGCAGTGGGCAGCTATACACTCACCTAAAGGATTATTAGGAACACCATACTAATAATGTGTTTGACCCCCTTTCTCCTTCAGAACTGCCTTAATTCTATGTGCCATTGATTAAACAAGGTGCTGAAAGCATTCTTTAGAAATGTTGGCCCATATTAATAGGATAGCATCTAGCATTTGATGGAGATTTGTGGGATGCACATCCAGGGCATGAAGCTCCCATTCCACCACATCCCAAATATGCTCTATTGGGTTGAGATCTGGTGACTGTGGGGGCCTTTTTAGTACAGTGAACTCATTGTCATGTTCAAGAAACCAATCTGAAATGATTCGAGCTTTGTAAAATGGTGCATTATCCTGCTGTAAGTAGCCATCAGAGGATGGGTACATGGTGGTCATAAAGGGATGGACATGGTCAGAAACAATGCTCAGGTAGGCCGTGGCATTTAAACGATGCCCAATTGGCACTAACGGGCCTAAAGTGTGCCAAGAAAACATGCCTGGGCACTGCCTCCAAATGGGGTGGCTGCCAGTGACCAAATAAGAAAAAAAAAGAAAAGCTAAATTCTACAGTATATTTGATAAATCCTATTGATTTTATTATTTTTTCAACTTGAAAAAAGTTACTTGTAAACAAATGCAGTAATAAAGCACCTTTTTGATTAATTATTTTTTTGTCATCCCTGTATACAGGTTCTTTCTAAAAAAAAATAGCATATTGTGATTGTGAAAGTTCATTATTTCCATAATGTAATGATAAAAATTTTACTTTCGTATGTTTTAGATTCATTGCACACCAATTGAAATATTTCAGGTCTTTTATTGTTTTAATACTGATGATTTTGGCATACAGCTCATGAAAACCCAAAATTCCTATCTCAAAAAATTTGCATATCATTAAAAGGTTCTTTAAACGAGCTATTAACCTAATCATCTGAATCAACTAATTAACTTTAAACACCTGCAGAAGATTCCTGAGGCTTTTAAAAACTCCCAGCCTGGTTCATTACTCAAAACCGCAATCATGGGTAAGACTGCTGACCTGTCTGCTGTCCAGAAGGCCATCATTGACACTCTCAATCGAGAGGGTCAGACACAGAAATAAATTTCTGAACAAATAGGCTGTACCCAGAGTGCTGTATCAAGGCACCTCAGTGGGAAGTCTGTGGGAAGGAAAAAGTGTGGCAAAAAACGCTGCACATCGATAAGAGGTGACTGGACCCTGAGGAAGATTGTGGAGAAGGACCGATTCCAGACCTTGGGGGACCTGCGGAAGCAGTAGACTGTCCCTGTGCACAGGCGTGTGCAGGAAATGGGCTACAGAGAAGCAGCACTGGACTGTTGCTCAGTGGTCCAAAGTACTTTTTTCGGATGAAAGCAAATTTTGCATGTCATTCTGAAATCAAGGTGCCAGAGTCTGGAGGAAGACTGGGGAGAAGGAAATGCCAAAATGCCTGAAGTCCAGTGTCAAGTTCCCACAGTCAGTGATGGTCTGGGGTGCCATGTCAGCTGCTGGTGTTGGTCCACTGTGTTTTATCAAGGGCAGGTTCAAAGCAGCTAGCTATCAGGAGATTTTGGAGCACTTCATGCTTCCATCTGCTGAAAAGCTTTATGGAGATGAAGATTTCGTTTTTCAGCACGACCTGGCACCTGCTCACAGTGCCAAAACCACTGGTAAATGGTTTACTGACCATGGTATTACTGTGCTCAATTGGCCTGCCAACTCTCCTGACCTGAACCCCATAGAGAATCTGTGGGATATTGTGAAGAGAAAGTTGAGAGACGCAAGACCCAACACTCTGGATGAGCTGAAGGCCGATATCAAAGCATCCTGGGACTCCATAACACCTCAGCAGTGCCACAGGGCACAGACTGATTGCCTCCATGCCACGCCGCATTGAAGCAGCCATTTCTGCAAAAGGATTCCAGACCAAGTATTGAGTGCATAACTGAACATAATTATTTGAAGGTTGACTTTTTTTGTATTAAAAACACTTTTCTTTTATTGGTCGGATGAAATATGCAATTTTTTTTAGAAAGGAATTTGGGGTTTTCATGAGCTGTATGCCAAAATCATCAGTATTAAAACAATAAAAGACCTGAAATATTTCAGTTGGTGTGCAATGAATATAATATATTTGAAAGTTTAATTTTATTCATTACATTATGGAAAATAATGAACTTTTATCACAATATGCTAATTTTTTTAGAAGAACCTGTATATCCATTAAGTTAAATTTGAGAAAAAAAAATATCAAATTGTGAATTAGATGCACAGAATGCATCCATTTCACGTATAAATGACTAAGTTAGGCCTGACTATCTAACTGACTTACTTATGCATTAACAAGTAATGTGTCACCAGACAATTATTATTATGGAACATTCTGTACATATTGTCATTTGGTGCAATCTTGCTATGTGGTCACGGTCACAAAATAAACTGATACAAAATATGCAAATCACCATGACTGTTTATTGTTTGATAACGCCCAGCGTATTTTACTTTTGTTGTGTTTTATTAAACATTGACTGAACATTCGGTTGAAATCAACCACGACCAACATGAGCAGAGTCTGAAGGGGGAAAAACATTGATCTGAGAAAACCATACAAGCATATTAAACCATACATAAAGCTTACCTACCAGCTCTTTGTTTGATGTCTTGTGATGTGTCGTTCTTGAATGATTCGAATCTTTAATGAGACTAGGAAAGAACGAGGCGTCTCTATGACGGTGACATCACTTTGATTTTTTTATTTTTTCACAGTGGATTCTAATTTTCAAAAACTACCTTGTTGTATGATTTATGTCTTTTGAGTTCACCCTTCAGATTAGACTATAGAACTGTAGTGTTACTTGTTTAGGATACAAAATGTTATATGCTTTTAATTTATGTCATTATGTCCTTTTTGAGCAAGCATATTATACATATATTAGACCAATTTGTCAACTCTGCCTCGGAAAAGCAATTATTATACCAGTAAACTCAAAATCGGATTAAAAATTAAACTAGGCTATAAATACTTGGATTATTATATTATCATATAGCATATCATATATTATATTATCATAAGAATATATTATAATATATTCTTCCGCACAATCTGACTTTGCTGCAGCCTGGAATTGAACTACTGGTTTCGTCTGGTCAGAGGAGAACTGGCCCCCCAACTGAGCCTGGTTTCTCCCAAGGTTTTTTTCTCCATTCTGTCACCGATGGAGTTTCGGTTCCTTGCCGCTGTCGCCTCTGGCTTGCTTAGTTGGGGTCACTTCATCTACAGCGATATCATTGACTTGATTGCAAATAAAAACAGACACTATTTAAACTGAACAGAGATGACATCACTGAATTCAATGATGAACTGCCTTTAACTATCATTTTGCATTATTGAGACACTGTTTTCCAAATTAATGTTGTTCAGTGCTTTGACGCAATGTATTTTGTTTAAAGCACTATATAAATAAAGGTGATTGATTGATTGATATAGCCTAGTGTTTATTTACTGATAGTCAAAAAGACAAACTTATCAATTTTTTATTTATAATGAGGTTTTACTTATAAAATAATAACACACCACAGATCCTGAAGAAACGGTAAAAAGAACACAGTGACAGAAATAGCGCATGGATCTGTCACGTGATTAAGGAACGATTTGAACCCGAAGACTTGCCAGACAAGAGGTGACTTAATCACAGACTGAAGACACAGGTAAAGAATTGATTAATCTTTTCTGTCTTTATAGCATTTTAGTTTTGTATTGTTTTTTAGTGTGATCAACATTTACGTAAGTACTAGATTTGTTGGGGAAGTAACACGTAACATTTTAATTACATTTTGCCAAAATTAATGAATTGACTCGAAAAAAGATTTTGCTGAACGCGACTCAAAAGATCTGAAGTTCCCATCAATCGACATCCCACACTTGATAAACTAAGCGTTGTTGACGACACTGCACTTCTTTGAATTGCAAACTTCAGTAGAGTCTGTAAAATGATTGGTCTTAAAATGGATCAATCACAAGACATCTTATGGGGGGGGGGGCACCTGGGGTGGCCAATCGAATTTCAGGGGGGGCCGGTGCTCCTGGCCACCACGTAGACCCACCCCTGGGTATTGAGGTTGGAAGAGAGCACTGTTCACTCACTCCCCAATCTACAACTCCAGCCAGCACCGAGACTCGAACCAGTGACCTTCGGATAACTAGTCCAAGTATCTAAAACCATTAGACCACAGCCGCCCACAGCTGGTGCTGGAAGTAAAAATTCAATGCAATTTCTGCATTGACATTTGGGGTATAAGCCATAAAAACGTAACCATACATGGTAGACTTAAAACCAGCTACGGCTGTACTAAGCGATAGTATATGCGCATATAAACGCAAAAGGATCATGGGGCACTAACCTTGTTTTGATATAAATGCCTTTTATTCGCGATGTCTTGGCTAAATATTTCATTACCCACAATCCTGACCAATCCCACAGTGATGCATCTGATTGGTGAAGCTCGTGTAACTGTCTGGTTAAACCCTGCGAAGGTGCGTGAAGACTGAAGATAATTAATTAAAAAATCAAATGAAATAAAAACCTGTGTTGCATTTTTGCATGGTAGACTTATCAGTGCAATCATGATCTCCATGGCTGCCATGAGAGTTTGGCAGGGAGGTTGGTAACGTTAGTTAGCATTATCGTCAACTTTACCTAGGCTACTGTAGCCTTCATATGGTATGAGTCATCAAGCATTTTATAATGCCACTGTCAAAACAATATTTAGCTTAGGCATACCTTTTTGTGCATTTACTGAACATTTGAGTAATGGCAACCACATGTGTTGACGACTGAGCGGTGATTGCAGTCAGGTACAAAGCACTGCACCATGTTGCTGACATTATCGTTAACCACTTTCACACACACACACAATATAAAATACATGATGATAAATATAAAAATCAATACACAATACATATATAAAACACTATTTATTTACACGATTAATACTGAAAGAACTGTTATTACTGCACATTCACTATATAAAATAAAATTCACTGGAGGAAAAAGTTCGCGCGGGCGGCAGTCATCAGATTTGGAAGTCGCTCAAAAGGCTCGTTTGCGGTTGTGGCTTCAGTCGAATTCAGTGAGTCACGGTGGCTTATGGGATGACTAGTTCCTGCGCTCGAAATGAAAATATGTACACAGTCTTATGCCTTTGACTTTTTTTGGATTTTGTCTTAGTTTTTTCACTTGAAATTATATGTTATATGTTTATGAGTTCAGCCGTAACTGGTTATCCTCACACATGCTCTAAAACTCTTTAGATACGGATTTTTCCGAAAGTCAATGGGAGAAATGAATGGGAAATTTACTTCCGGCTCCAACGCTCTCTCCGGCTGTGGGCGGGACTGTGATGCTCTATTGACTTTATGGCGCATTTATATTATTTCCATCTCTATAACTGGCCATCAGCACATCATGCCATATTTTCATTGTAATTCATTGTAAATGGCACATTTCTAGCAATCTCAGGACGTTCTGTATTTTATTTTTTTTTCTTACTCAAATTAGTCCTATTGTATTTTACTAATGCTCAAATAAATCACTAATATGATGTCAAAGTTTCTGTCTTGTGTTTTATGATTGAAATAAAAATACAATGGTATGTTTAACCTTCTGGAGTATTTTTGGGACCTGGAGAAGTTTTGTCATGCCCTGATATTTGTGCTTTTTTTCAGTTTCTTATAAATATCTAAATGGATAAAGTCTAATATCACTGTAATCAGCACAAACTGGGCTATAATAATATGTGAAATGCATGCATGTATATGATTGTATTTTTGAGAAAAAAAATGTTATGCATGGTTAGTGAAAAACTAAAAATGTTAAACCACTTGAATAAGGCCATAAAACACATACATAACATTGGTTCCCGGGACTGTTGAGAACTGGAGCTTGTAGCCTAGAATTTGTCTTTCTAAATTATGTGAAAATCATTTTGTTTACTCACTCACAGAAAACAATATATTGATTTAAATTTTCTAAGATACTTTTTGTTGGTAAAAGTCATATGTGAGTACGCATCAACTATCATGAATATCATTTTGATTTACACCAGAGAAGACAAAGGCCTGCATAATGAGCTGCATAATGAGCCATTCAGCTGTGCCACTGTGAGTGAGGAGTTACAAGAAAGAATGTGAGAACAAAATAAAAGTATACAATTTTATGTTTGTAGTTTATTAAGAATATATTTAATTAAAAAGTATTTGGAAATAGTCTAACTAGTAAAATGTTTACACGTTATGTGAAAACTAGTACAAGTATATAAATAAATAAAAAGAGACTTACTCATGTTTATGATCTCTGCTGAATAAAGTGCTTCATTCTTTTTTCTGAGGAAATCCATTTCTCAAATCCTCAACCACATCACATCTTTTTAGGGTGAATTATGTCTTATTCCTCTCACCGCGAAGCAAACAGTAAAATAAAATAAAAACTTGAAGAACAGTCTTGCTGCTTTTTCTTCTGTGTGGGCATATTAAAGCCGCTCAGCTTCAGTTTGAATCTGAATAGCGCATTATGCAGGGGCGTGGTCACATTAGATATAATGAAGGGAGACATGAATAACAGACATCGCGGATTACTTTATCTCAGAATATTTGTTTTCGGCAGCACTTGTTTAGTTTAAAAGTAGACATGTCGAGCTTTCTATAGATATCTCTCTCTCATGTCTCTTCGTTGAGTATTCACGGAGTTACAGTTCATTTTAATGACGTGTTTGTACATGACGATCAGCACAGACAAAGGCTGCAGACAGCGCACCTTGTTTGTTATCTTTATTTTATAAGTGCACAAAATGTTTATTGTAATTATGTCTGTATCCAAAAAAAAAAACTAGACCCTTTACAGATTCGATTGATGTATTGCTCTTATCTGTACGATTAAAACTGAGAGTGTAATTTAAGTTATTTTCGGGGTTATCAGGAGAAAATGACTCAAAACGCATATATGCATTAATCGACTCGAAAGGGTTAATGACAAAAATAGTTTGTAGATAATAAGTTGGTAAAAACCTTTTTATGTTTGGGGGGGACTAGACGTAGTCTCAGAAAAATGCTTGCATGAATATAATTTTTCATGGTATCTTCTTCAGATTTGAAATAGAAACTCATGAGACATGTAACTTTCAACCAATTATTTTGAGATTGCTCCAGGATTGATTGCATGTATTTTTATAGCAAAAAATAAAAAATAAATAGTGTCTATAACTTTTAATATTTTTGAGCATAATCAACTCTGGTTCATGAAAAGTACGGCCCAAAGGATCTTCTTTCCAAAGACACCAAAATTATGTGCGTAACATACTGAAATAATGAACTATTACAATTTTAAGTTAGGTAGGGCACTTTCAGCTGCCATAATGGGGGTGCTGGTTAACAGGTTAAAAGCTAAAAATGCTGCGCAGTTTTATAAAGCCTTCATTATAATGCACAGGAAAAAAAAAGAAAAAGAAATTGATTAGGTACAGCTAATTCTGCCAAGGTCTTCCCACGGGTAACATTATCTGCCGGGTTCTGGGAGGAGTCAATGAACATCTTCTGTCCTAAGGTAGGAGACTGAGCCATAAACCCTTTCAGAGGTATCACTGAACACGTGGATCTGCATAGAAACAACCATCTGTTCCGTAAGGGCTGGAGCATAGAGTTTATTTAAGTTTTTGTCTTTTGTTACATTCAACACTTGCACTCATATCCATGCATTTGCCTTACACTGCTGACATTGACATTCACACAACCCATATTTGGATTTTGTTGTTTTAACTGTGTTGGAAAAACACAATAAATTTATGCTTTGTACCGTTTGTTTGTGGCATGGTCTCCTATCGTTTGTTATGGCTCTTAGTTAGTCATGACAATATATATATATATATATATATATATATATATATATATATATATATATATATATATATATTAGTGCTGTCAATCGATTAAAAAAAATTAACTAATTAATCGCACAATTTTTTAAAATTAATCGCGATTAATCGCGATTAATCGCAATTAAAAGACTGAAACTTTTTGGATATGTAAATGTAAAATGTAAATAATTAATGTAAACTCAAGACAAAGAAACTATTTAAATTTAAAATATAATTGTTTATTGGAATTTTTGTTTAACTTGTAACACAGATTTTCTCATGTAAACAACATACCTGCAATAAACCATCGATATCCTCCAAATTAACTGTTGGCTTGAAAGCCATATTTCTTACAGAAATAAAAACACAGGCATGTAAGTACCATTTGAATTTCAAAACAATCAATGCCAATAAAAAACAAAAATGATTTCAATGTTGAATTCTAAGTGGACTGCAAAAAAATTCCAAAGTATAGTCATTGCCAGTGCTTTAAGTGGGCCGGTACACACCGGTACTCAGTACCGCCACTTCCAAATATAGCTCTTGAGCGTACCGCCACCTCTCCGTGCGCCCAGAACGTGCTTGTAGCGTACCGGTACGCTCATTTGGACATCTGTTTTAATAGAGGTTTTATTCTTTTACCTGCACTGCCGATTTTCAGAGCGCCCTTCACAATGCAAGCTTCCTAATTCATCCCACCCAGAGCAGAAACTACATTACCCATTCACCCTTAAGTTATACAAGTGAATAGCGCATGTGTCGCTTTTCCCACTGTTAAGTGTCAACAACTCAACGTGGCCGGAGAAGGTGTGTGAAACTCGTTGTGAGTTATACTAAAGCAAAATCTTGAGTATTTATTGTCTGATAAACATTAAAAACTGTCTGCGGAGGTTGAGTCGTCCTGCAGCCCCCGCTGGCGGTTCATTGGCTGCAGCATCTTTTTTCTAAGTTCTAAAAAAATACCATAGACGGCAAGGCACAAATTTAGATATTCATTTATCTAATTAATCTATAGCCTATGCACAAAGACAATATGATCTTTTTGTCCCCTTTTTGTTTTAAAGCTTGATGAAGAGAGAGAGCGCAAGTTGCTGCAGCTGCGAGGAGGACAGTGATGCACGCGTACAGGAGTGATTGACAGTTCGCGGCACTGTGTACAAAAAATACTCCGCTACACAATTATTTCGTTATTTTCGTTTAAGCTTATTAACGTTAGCGTTACAGAAAGGTCTGATTTACGCACTGTTACAGTCATTGTTTTTTTTTTTTTTTTTAAACAATGACATTTGAGTTCATGATTTTAATGTTGCTGTTTCTTGTGGCAGACTGAATGAAGAGTAATGTTGCTTGTGGCAGACTGAAGAGGTAATCCGGCAGAGTTTTATACTGAAACTTTCCGTCTAAAAGTCCTTCCTTGGTCTTAACCATATTTCTTTGCACGTTGAACGCACATAGGCCACAACTGGAAATAAAAAAAACTGCAACCGCGTTAATTGCGTTATTTTTTTTTAACGCGTTAAATATTTCAAATTAATCGAATGCGTTAACCCGCTAATTTTGACAGCACTAATATATATATATATATGTATATATATATATATATATATATATATATATATATATATATATATATATATATATATATATATATATATATATATATGTATATATATTAAAATGGAAATGTTATTAAAATAATCACCCCCCATGAAGGGCAAAACTAGATATATAGACCAAAATAATTTTTTGCAACAGGCGGTAAACATGTTTTTTTTCTGCTGTACAGTTGGGCATTTTAACGTGGGGAGTCCCTTTTGCAGCCAGCCTTTAAACTGCTCGGTTTAAAATCAGAAATAATTCCTTACTCACTTAATCAAATTTTGATCATGAGTGATTCGACTTTGCTTCACGTGGGAAACACGACCAATAAGGCAGCTGATTATTGGAACGACATGTAAACATGAGTCAAGATGTATGCACCCTTTTTGTCAATATTGAGTAGCGAAGAAGACGCAATTACAGCTACTCATCATTCAAAACTCTGTAAAAAGCAATTCTAAGCAATGTTATATGCATCTCATGTCCATAAAGAAAGAAGAAACAAAGGATTTACACACACAATGGGATACATTCAGAAATGGCATCCCAGCAGGCACAGTACATCAATGTGACGTCAGGAAGACGTTGGACTCCAACTAATCCAACGTCAGTCAGACGTCATATTTTGGTTGAAAATTAAAGTTGGGTTGATGTCTAAACCCAACTTTGTTTGACATCAAACTCCGAAATCAGACAAACGTTGAATTTTGGTTGGAATAAGCACCACACTGCAACAAAGGGTGAAATGCATAGAAGCACATTAAATATCTCAAGATCTCAGCAGAGAAGGATTAAACAACTCTACAAACAGCATTACCAGCTTCACTTATTACTAACCAGACTGACTTTATTTCTGTCAGACGTCTACAAAAGCTCTCATTGAAAATTAACAGGCATTTAACTCTAATGTGTTTAATTTCCATAACATATAACAGTTAAACACCATTACAGTGATT
This sequence comes from Carassius auratus, assembly GCF_003368295.1. Taxonomy (NCBI): domain Eukaryota; kingdom Metazoa; phylum Chordata; class Actinopteri; order Cypriniformes; family Cyprinidae; genus Carassius; species Carassius auratus. The sequence continues at coordinate 64,766 of NW_020524511.1, forward strand.
AGTGTTTCCATTAGTTGGGCTCTTAACACTTATTATATCTTTTGTCTTCGCTGTGATAGTTGTGTGTCAAGCACATTTGCAGCATCAAAGAAAGCTAACGTGAAATGAGATCAGGTGATGCCTGTTATCTGTTAATGGTTTTATAATCATAAAATAACCTGATTCTCTGATGTTTTTACATTCATATTACAAACACTGTGTTTCTGTCACATGAGATCCAGTGGTATTATAACAACCAGTTAAAATCTTTTAAACATGAGCTCAAAAAAGCTTAACCTACGCTGACACGCACAGACATCAACAATCAGCATATGAATCTCAACAATGGTGACATGCTTCATGCAGCAATGCATGCTGGGAGCCATGAGTTTTATACTATGGTGGCTCCCAGCATGCATTGCTGCATGAAGCATGTCATCATTGTTGAGATTCATATACTGATTATTGATGTCTATGTGTCTCAAAAGATTTTTCTTTCAAAATGCATTTTAAAAAAATCTGATTGCCTGATCTGAAGGAAGAAAGTATTGTTTCTTGAATATTGTTCATTAACAATTGGGTCAATGACAAGAAAAATAATCCTCAATCATTTTTCTTCATGATTATGAAAACTTTAAAACCTTATATTTGTTCTTGGCCCCTTTTATAACAAATTATGTGTTTTGGTAAACACTATTACAAGAACCACAAACTTACTAAGCCAAGAGTCAAACTACCCAACTAAAGCAAACACTGATCACAATAATGGTGATCAAACATTTACAAATAAAACCAACATCTAAATCTCTGTTAATTCTCAAAAATGACTTCTTTAGACATCTGACAGAAATAAAGTCAAACTGGTTAGTAATAAGTGAAGCTGGTAATATGTGTACTGACATGCATTTCAACGTTTTTTATGATTTTTTGGGGGGGTGTTTATTCCAGCCAAAATTCAGCATCTGGCCAACGTTGGAGCTTGACGTCAAACAGTCGTTGGATTTAGATGTCAACCTGATTTTCATTTTCAATGGAGTTTCACTCCACTTGCTACAGGCATTTCATTTACAAAAAGCATTTGGATGTAGCAGAGAAACTCACAAGATGCGTACAAAGAGTCTATGTCATTGAGTAGTAGTACCTTGATAACTGAATGCCCGACAAAGAAACTTATGTCCAGGACGGGCCTGCCAGTAGCTTGAGCAGGTCCTGTGCTTCCTGCCTTGTGCATCATTTGTAAGAAAATGGATAAGTAACGTTACAGTACTGTGGCAGACAAACGCCACAAGGACTACCATTCACAGGCAGAAACATTGTCAGCAGGTGGGAAAACAAACACAAGTTTTAGGCCATATGCTCGACACCATGTCTAAATTTAAATTACAATTACATCATTTATTTAACCTCTTAGCCTGCACGCTGACGACCATGTCCTCAACACCCATCAACTTGCACAAGCCAATGTTTACAAATAGATTAAATGAAGCAGGCCAAATTTAATCTTGACAAACTATATATAATTTTTTCACATTTTTTTATTTGCTACATTTGTGTAAGCAGTACACATCAAAACATCAAGAATGAAAATGCAACACATACCAGATTCATCGTAATAAGCCATAAACACATCCACAGCTCATCCACAGTTCAATGAAGCAATAATGTTGTAATATGGATGATAATTCCTTGGTGATGATAATTTTTGATACTGCAGTGCGTCATGGGAGTTTTTTACTATGTTCTTACCCAACATGCATGACCATTTTGTTAATTGTAACCATTGTTGAGCTTCATCTGCTGGTTTATGATGTCTCTGTGTATCTAAATAATACTGTCCTTCAAATCTTGATGTGGATTATACAGATTAGAAGTTAATTAATTGTAAACATAAGAGCAGTATTTTTTGCTTGTATGCTACAGTTCCTAAGAGTTGATTATAGTAAAACCTATAATCAGGCCACCAAATGAAGATTTGGTGTAAAACAAATAAAAGCAGCTAATAGCTGTTCACTGCACATCACTTCACACATTGTAACAGAACGAGATCTAATACAGGAAGTCAAGAATCAAGAGCCCAACTAAATGATCTCCATGGTAGTGACATAGTTTTAACAAAATAAAACATCAAACTCTGAAATTCTATAATTCTTAATAACTAAAGGTGTTCATCACTAATGCACAATCATCATTTGATTAGTCACTTAATTATCTCATTAACTTTAACTCTTTGAGGACTTGGGATATGACTTGAAGACTTGAAAGTCCCACCTCTACTTCCTGGTATATGGCTGCGCTGACCTTGGACCTCAGAAAACACAGTGGACCAACACCAGCAGATGACATGGCACCCCAAACCATCACTCACTGTGGAAACTTTACACTGGACCTCAAGCAACGTGGATTGTGTGCCTCTCCTCTCCTCCTTCAGACTCTGGGACACTGATTTCTAAAGGAAATGCTAAATTTGCAATTTTCATCAGAGAACATGACTTTGGACCACTCAGCAGCAGTCCAGTCCTTTTTGTCTTTAGCCCAGAAGAGATACCTCTGATGCTGTCTGTTGTTCAAGAGTGGCTAAACACAAGGTATGTGACAGCCTATGTCTTGCACACGTCTGTGTGCAGTGGTTCTTGAAGCACTGACTCCAGCTGCAGTCCACTCTTTGTGAATCTCCCTCACATTTTTTTAATGGGTTTTGTTTCACAATCCTCTCCAGAGTGCAGTTATCCCTATTGCTTGCACATTTTTTTTCTACAACATTGTTTCCTCCCCTTCGCATCTCTATTTACATGATTGGACACAGAGCTCTGTGAACAGCCTGCCTCTTTAGCAATGGCCTTTTGAGTCTTGCCCTTCTTGTGCAAGGTGTCAATGGTCGTCTTTTGGACAACTGTCAATTCAGAAATCTTTCCCATTATTGTGTAATCTACAGAACTACAATGAAAGACCATTTAAACATATTTGCAAGTGTTTTAAATTAATTAGCTGATTACACAGCAAATTCCCCTGTGTTAATTTAACACTCTGAGTGTGGACGCATATAAACACTGAAGCAGTGTTAAAAGTAACGATGAAGCAGAGTTGAAGTTAATGAGATAATTAAGAATTTAATTGAGTTATGATTGACCATTATTGAAGACACCTGATGTTAACAAGCAGAATCACCAACTGAGAAAATCACAATTTGTGTGTCACCATTATAGTGGTCAGTGTTTGCTTTAGTTGGGATCTTGGCCCTTCAGTTAATAACTTCAGATTTTGAGTGGCTGTGATAACTGATTTATAACATACAGACAGACCAGAACCAATGCGTTCTTATCGATTTGATTGTGGTTTGGGCTAATTGTCACGTAGTGACCTGAATGCCTGAATTCAGGTTTCTTTGTTGTGTACTTAAATTAGGTGGCTGAAGTGATCCAGCATTTTTGCCATAATATGACATGTTTTTAAAAGTTAGCTCTACATAAAGAAAGAGTTCTTTAGTTTAGACACACAGACATCAAGAATCAGCGCGATTATCACAACAATGGTGACCATCAATAAAGCATGTTGTAGCCAATAAAAACTCATCCATGGCTCCCATCATGCATTGCGGCCTGAATAAATTATGAGCTGAACGGTCTTTTTAACTTTTTATTCTAAATATACTTTATTTGTTAGGTTTTGTTATTTGTTACACATTATGTTTTTATGTGAATTTTTTGTATCGAGTTTTGTGATGTTCAGAGTAGATCTGTTTATCTGAATATGCTGTTTGTCTGAGATTATAATATACCTTAAAGGGATAGCTCACCCAAAAACTAAAATTATGTCATTAATGACTCACCCTCATGTAGTTCCAAACCTGTAAGACCTCCGTTCTTCTTCGTATCACAGTTTAAGATATTTTAGATTTCCGAGAGTCCGAGAGCTTTCTGTTCCTCCATTGAAAACCTGTGTTTTAAAGGTAATAAAAACATAATCAAAGTACTCCATGTGACATCAGAGGATCAGTTAGAATTTGATGAAGCATTGAAAATAAATTTTGGTCCAAAAATAACAAAAACTACAACTTTATTCAGCATTGTCTTCTCTTCCGTGTCTGTTGTGAGCGCGTTCGAGTGTAGTGATATCCGGTTCGCGAATGAATCATTTGATTTAACCAGTCCTTCTTGAGCCAGTGTACCGAATCGGACTGAATCGTTTGAAACAGTTCGCTTCTCCAATAAGCATTAACCACAAATAACTTAGGCTGTGAACTTTTTAACGTGGCTGACACTCCCTCTGAGTTAAAATAAACCAATTTCCCGGAGTAATTAATTACTGACTGAACTGCTATGAAAAGATAACTGAAGATGAACACAGAGACAAGCCAGATAAGGATCAAACAACTGACTCATTCTTGAGTCAAGAACTGGTTGCATCGGTTTTTGGATCACCAGTATTGATGGGAAGTTTGGTTCTTTTCCGCAAACCGGTTCTTTCGGACAGTTCGATTCAATAAACCGTTTGAAGAAAATGGTTCACCGGTTCTTTTGCTCTCGAAGTAATGACGTCATTGCCAATGACTGCCCTTCATTCAAGCCATTGGTTTACACGCACTCATAACAGTAGCGTAGAATCAGTTCAGAATCAATCACCAGAAGAACCAGTTTGGTTCAGGCACTCTGTATGAATCAAACATGTCCGACAGAAACGGTTCTTGACTCAAGAATGAGTCAATCGTTCATTCGTTATCTGGCTCGGCTCAGTGTTCATCTTCAGTTCTCTCTTCACAGCAGTTAAGTCAGTGTACTGTTTGAGTAAATGAATTACTCCGGGATATAGGTTTATTTTAACTCAGAGGGAGTGTCAGCCAGATTAAAAAAGTTAACAGCTTAAGTCATTTGTGGATTTTTGCTTATTGGAGACACAAACCATTTCAAACGATTCAGTTTGATTCTTTGAACTGGTTCAAGTAGAACCAGTTAAATCGAATGATTCTTTCACAAACCGGATATCACTACACTTGCACGCGCTCACAACAGACCCGGAAGAGAAGACAATGCTGAATAAAGTTGCAGTTTTTGTTATTTTTGGACCAAAATGTATTTTCAGTGCTTCAACAAATTATAGCTGACCCTCTGATGTCACATGAACTACTTTGATGATGTTTTTATTACCTCTCTGGACATGGACAGTATACCGTACCCAGGTTTTCAATGGAGGAACAGAAAGCTCTCAGACTAAATTTAAAACAGCTTAAACTGTGTTCCAAAAATGAATGGAGGTCTTACGGGTTTGGAACGACATGAGGGTGAGTCATTAATGACATAATTTTCATTTTTGGGTGAACTATCCCTTTAATGACTAAAATATGAAATATGAAAATGACAGAACATAAATTAATTAATGGACATGACATGCACCCTAAATCGTAGAGACTGATGCCTTGTCCAATACTCGCACTAACGGTCTTAGCCACTTGAGAGTGCGTGTATGTGACAGGAAGTGTGCAAGACTGTCCCAAGTTTTAAAAATGCCGCCCGATCTTGAACACCACTCCGGAGCTGTATTCCAGGCTTACTGTATCTCATCATGCATCATGTTTTGGGAGTAAATCATGAGATTTTTGAAGAGATCTTACAAGAGGTCACATAAATCCTTTCAGTGTAATTTAAAAATCAATATAATAATTAAATATTATTTAATATAATTTGGCAGAAAAACAAACTGTTTCAAATTTTATTTGTTCAAAGATTAGAGCTGATTTTTTTGTACAACATTTGCAACAGCTTTTCATCGCTTAATTAGAAGCACCACAAATTAAACGGTGTCATGTTATAGAGACTACTGAACATATAAAAGTTGATTTTACATTTTTGTATTTAAAATGAACTAGAACTATGTAAACACATGCCTTTTTACAACACTGTGTCCCATCAGGTAATGAGAGTTCTAGACCACAGACTTGTGATCTTCATCCTCACTTCAACATTTGGGTCAAATACAGGAAATACGTCATAAGTAGTTAAGTGGTCAAATGCAAAGACTGCAGATGTGGGTGTTTGTATGAGGGGTAGGTGTGAAAGAGGAAGCACTACAGAAAAAATAGATATGAATAGAAGCTCATATCAGTTGTTCAGATCTTGTGTTATTCTTGCTTCATGCAGAATGACACTCAACACAAAAAATACTATTTAGTTTTGCTACTCTTGCTTTTATAAAACTGTAACCTTATAACCGTGTTTGCTTTAGACAATTAAATGCATTATATTAGCCACTTATCATTAACTTCTGACCAGTGTCTAAAATATTGCTCAAAACTATTAACACTATTCTTGTGCTTCACTGTTCACTTGTGTTTCAACTCTAAACATAGTCAGTTCTTAACGCCATCACGATGTCACCACAACTATGCGGACATTACACTGTAAAAAATTGTGCCGTTAAATAACAGTAATTTACTGGCAGCAGGGGCGCCAGTAAAGTACTGTTAATTTACAGCTTTCAACCATTAATTTACCACTCTTATGTTTTTTTTTTTTTTTTTTTTTTACAATATTTTACCGTAAATTATACCATGGAAATTAACTCCACCCCCACTACTTCAAACAGTTCAAGTTTAAAAGCTAGCATTCCTACGATGTTAGTACTATGAACTTATTTCATTTGAGTCCACTGAGAATGAATATTTCTTTATATAAACAGCAAACATTTAATGTGTAGTAGTAAAGAAACTAAATGCTTGACTTTTACTCAAATAGCTGCAGTTCATTGTCAGCTATAGCACACACGTATGTGCTGAAGTACTTAAAACAGAGATCATCACTGTATAAGTGACTCCACATTTACTGTCTTTATATAAAGCAGCAGAAGATCAGAATTCGTGGCTCATCATTGACTGAAGCACAGGCTCTACTCTTCAGCACAATGGTGAACAACAAAACTGCATTAAACTAACAGATCTCTCTTGAGTAAACACACATTAATACAGTCGAGTTCAGTATTTACTCTCATTATCAGTCTATGACTTTGCATAAATTTTTTTCCTATGGATGTTCACAAATATTTTAGTTAAATTAACTTTTTTATCATTTGGTAAATCTGACATTTACAAAAAACAGTATATTACTGTTTTTCCTTGACTTAACGGCAACAAATTGTAGAAAAACACTTTTTATGCTGGCAACCATTAATTTACGGCAACAAACTGTAGAAAAACAGTTATTTACTGGCAGCAGGGGTGCCACACTGTTAGACTTTTCAAGGGTTTTTTACAGTAACTTACTGGCAACACTGTTGCCAGTAAGTTGCTGTATTTGAGATTTACAGTACAAGAAGCGCATTTTAGTTTTACAGTAACTACATGTTACTGTAATCATATAATACAGTATTATTACCATTACTGTAAAAACGCCTTGGTTAACAGTACATTAATCCTAATCAATCATTAATTCTTACTAAATTCTTACTAAGTCCTGACATTTAGTCCAAAAAGACACAATTATTATGAAACATGAAATTCTTTATTTAAAGCATTGCAAATACTTAAACTTGAAAAAATTTTAATGTGTGAAAGTTCACTTTAAAACTTTCTCAATTCATATCTTATTTTCAAAAAAAAAAAAAAAAAATAGAGAATGAATTTACATGTATAAAAGCAATTAGAGTGCATTCAATGGCAAAAACACTGCAGAAAATTGTTTTTAAAGCAAAGTATCTGGACTATGCATAAAGAACTGTCCTTAAAGATACAATGCTGGGACAGTGCAACAATTTTTTTGTCCTTTGTCTGTATACTGGATTTAACATTTACATCCATTAAAAAGGAATAAATTAAAGAATTGACAAAATAACATATTATTGAATGTGCATTAATTTATTAATTCATAGGAAAATACATGAGAAATACGTCACTTAAGAATACTGTAAATTTGTTGTAAAATACTCATATACATGACTAAAACCTAAATGTCCAAAGCCAGTAAATTGTGAAAGTAGATAAGTACTCAAGTTTTTCATCTTCTTTGGAAGTCAATAAACCTGGCACATTTGATGACTTGAAACAACCAGGAATATTCTTCACTATGGCAGGAATCTGTCAGAAGTCCCTCTAGGTAAGAATGACAAAGTTAGTCATAAAATGTGCACATTTACACAGATAGAATGTAAATTTTAAAAATCCTAAAAATGAATCCTATTACATTTCATCATATGGTTAAACAGTATTTTATACACTTGGTTAACACTTTGAGGTAAACTAACAAAACAAATGCTGTTTAATCCAGTCCTGCAATGCCATCATGAAGATTGTTGAAACTATTTTAGGGAGGTGGTGATTCAATGCTATGAATATTTTGAAGAATGTTCTTTGTAGTGATGCTGAACCTGATTCCATATTACAGAGAGGTGTTTCGGTTATTTAGCTTAACAGAATAGATAATTAAATAGAAAACTGTCAGTATATAATAGAAGCAGCACAAACTACATCCTCCAAAATCATATTACTGAATCACCTCAATTCAATTTAATCAAAAACAACATTGTAACCATTATTGCAGGATGAATTAAAAGTAAACTGCATTAGTATTCTCAAATTGAAAAGTGTCTGTATACAGTAGATGTCCTGTTAAGAAGCATCTCACCTAGTCCGAGTTTCTCCACTCAAACTCCATTAGGTGGCGAAGAAAGGATGACACTGTTGTTTATTACTGTTGTCTTTCTCTTCACAACTTCCCCTGTCTTCCGACTCACTCCGGTTTTGGCGGTGCATTTTGTTCCCTCCTCTGGGTTTATCCTCAAGAAAAATCTTTAAAGGGGGGGTGAAATGCTCGTTTTCACTCAATATCCTGTTAATCTTGAGTACCTATAGAGTAGTACTGCATCCTTCATAACTCCAAAAAGTCTTTATTTTTATTATATTTATAAGAGAAAGATAGTCTGTACCGATTTTTCCCGGAAAAACACGAGCGCCTAGAGGCGTGACGTGTGGGCGGAGCTAAAGAATCACGAGCGCCAGTAGGCTTTTGAGTTGAGAGCATGTGGAAGCTGACACACAGATCCAGAGGCTGAAATTTAACAAGAGCAGCATCAGCTAAGGCGGTATGCTATGTGGTATGTACTGAAACTGTATATATTTCCTTAGCGGTTTTGGAAAATGACTAAGTTCCACTTTATGTCGTCTTTTTTTTTTTTTTTTTTTTTTTTTTTAAGCTGTACATGTGGAAAGTGCAGTTTGATGACAACATCGCATGTTGTTTACTTGATGTGCTTATGCGCTGATAGCTAAGTTAACAACACAGAGATATTTGAAGCAGTTTTACTCACCCCATGTGGTTCCAACACACAATCGTGACCCTTTTCCGTTGGGACTGCATTATCCTTAAGAAATAGATGATGTGCAATCCGAAATGCAGGGAACAAACAAAAACACTTGCACAACTCCGTTGATGCTCTGTAAAAATAAACTCCATCCACTCGTCCCTTAATGCTGTTTCTCTTTTGGTAATCTGTGGAGGGTTGTCTTGCCCTGGCAACCAAAAACACACTTCTTTTGTGACTTTTCGCGACGCTCGCTCTGAACAGGCTGTGCTCAGCCTCTCAGTGCTCTGCTATACTGGAGCGCGCGCTCTTCCGGTAGAAGAGCGCGCACTTAGGTCCCATATAAGGAAATTCCGCTCCATCTAACGTCACACAGAGCCATACTCGAAAAAAACTTTCCGAAACTTGTGACAAACCGGAAGAGGTTTTTTTGGAACAAAAATACTCCTTCAAACGTACAACTTAATTTTTGAAACTTTGTCCATGTTTAGCATGGGAATCCAACTCTTTAACAGTGTAAAAAACTCAGTATGCATGAAATAGCATTTCACCCCCCCTTTAAGTAAGAAACAATGAATGTAAGAAAAAAAAAGATCAAATTCTTAATATAAATAAAATGTAAAGGAAAATTAATTTTACTATACAATTGAAGTACAAAAGAATCTTAAAAACAGGCTTAAATACTTTTTGAGTCTGTGTGCTGTATTTCTTAAGCCATGAGCAAAAAAAGGCATTTTAGATTTCTTATCCCTCAGTGCCTTTGCTTTAAATGTTTTTGGTTACACTTTAGAATAATGGTTCTTCATTAAACAGATAGTTCACCCAAAAAATAAACTCTGTCATCATTTATTTCATTTTGGGGCACCATTTACTTCCATCGTTTTTTCCCTACTATGGAAGTGAATTGTGCCTCAAAACTGTTTGGTTAAAAACATTATTCAAAATATAATATTTTGCGTTCAGCGGAACAAATACATTTATACAGGTTTAGAACAACTTGAGGGCTACTAAATGATGACTGAATTTTCATTTTTATTGAGTGAACTGCCTTTTCTAGGTAAATGCAGGAAGTAAAGCAGGACAAATGAGTAGTTCTACAGTATCACTACAGCTACTACCAATAACTTACATGGAAAAAAGAATAACTAATCAGTACATAATTTTAAATGTAGGACTGGGATATTTTTATTAGGTAATCAATAATTACTGAATGAGATTGGCCTCATTAAATACTAATAATTATGAAATACCTTTCTACTAGGGATGGGCATGATTAATCGACGATCGATAATTGGTCGTAAAAATTTTCCTCGATCATGTTAATTTGTTATCGATTAATCTAAAGCATTGTTTTAATCTAATGCGAGTCTTGAAGCAATTAAATGAATTTCACTGTGTGGCAGCTATTAAATATTTTACCACCAGGGTGCAATATTTGACACCCTACTCGGTTATCTGTGATCTTCCATTTTGATTTCAAAGAATAATCATGAAGATGTCACGGCGAAGTGTGGCGTGGGACCATTTTGATTTAAAAAGCGAACTAGTTAACTGCAAACATTGCGATGGGGTGTTTAAGTACAACTCGGCCACGACTCAAATGATGTACCTGTGCATCCCGGCAACGTCAGTTCCCTCAAAGTGGGTGTTTTTGGTGGCTGGACTGACGGTCACCATGGTTGCGGTCGCGTCTGACACCAGATCATGTCAACATGCTTATACGGTATTTCTCAACAAAAATTCGTAGACTTGTGCAGAAGTTGTATGCTAGTTATTAAAGTTAGTTATTTTTCATGAGGCTTTAAGTAGCATAATTTGTTACGTTAGCGTAATTGTTAGGAAGGCTAATATCTGGCCTTTTCTTCTGGCTTGGATTGTTTTGAGTTACATTTTGACAAAATCTGTCAGATCTAAGTATTATAATGGTTTTTTTTAATGTTATTGTTTAACATGATTCTTTTATCATTATTATTATTTTGGAACAAATGAGGTCTCTGTTTAAGAACGCCTGCTAGCAGCTGCAGGTTCCGCTGCTTTAGAGCACTGCATATGCACGCGCATATATGTTCGGTTTGCCTGAACGTAGTTTAACTGTCTGCCACAAGTTGATCTTGTAATAAAGGTCTCACCGAGGAAAAACACGCTGTATTTTTGTATTCATTGCATTTTTTTATTATAAAAAATAAATAATTATATTATAAAAATATTAATGATTAATCGATAGTCGATCGTTAATTCTCCCGACGATCGACTAAGAAAATTTAATCGAATGCCCATCCCTACTTTCTACTAAGTTAATAACTAATCACAACATTAACCTTTGTCTGAGACAAAACCACTGGTCCATATTCAGTGTAAAAAAAAAAAGAAAAGTTATAACGTCTAAGACACAGGTTAAGGTTGTGATTAGTAATTAACTTAGTAAAAAGGTATTAACTATTAGTATTTAATTAGGCCAATCTCATTCAGTAATTATTGATTACCTAATAAAAAATATCCCAGTCCTACTTTACTATTACTTACTGGTTAGTAAATCTTGTTTCCATATTAGTTATTAATCCTGCTTAGTTACGTAAAATGACAGGCAAAAAAATTCTAAAGTGTTTTCATAAATTATATTTATCTGCCAAAACAATCCAAAAATGTTGTTTGTCCAGGACTTAAATTCCTCAAGATAATTTTATCTTCTGGAATTTTTTATTTTGTAGTTTATTTTGGCAGATGAAATATAATGATACCTGGCTAGTTACAGCTACAAGAAAGTAAAAACCTATATAATTTTGTGATTTAGTTAAACAGACAACTAAACATGTTAAACTTTGAATTAACAGAACAAAACGAAGTGTGGAGAAATGAAGATGTACTTACTGTTTTATGAGTTCCAGTGTTGCACAGGCATTCTCCTGGTATTCAATGTTGAAAACGTAGAAGAAGATGAAGAATACAGAAAGGCATCTGCACATCCCAGGTGCTCATCCAAAACATAGGCCACCTTTCCCTCAATGCTTACTATCCACTTTGTGGAAGAGAGAAATTGTTCCATAAAAAAAAAAAAAAAAAAAAAAAAATACAAATGTTTAAAAGGCAAACACTCATTGAAGTACACTAACATTGCTCAAAACCTTTTCTTACCAAGCATACTGAGTCTTGGTGTGGCTGGAAGGCTCATGTCTTTCTCGATGGATGCCTTTGTTGTAGCTGTTTTTAAAACACAAAAGACATATTATTACTACATGTTTAAAATGCAGCTTAAAAATAACATTTCATGTATTTCACAATAGACTATGCTTAATTCGTCTTAAATGAAATATTAACTTTGCTCGAAAAAAAAAACATCTGGTTTTTAATCCTAATTCAATACACTGGTCTTTTCTATTTTTTTTAAACGTTAAGTTTAACTTACCTCAGTTTTTTAGCCCCAATGCTGAAAAGAAACCGTTAACGGAATCCAGAACCGTGAGCTCTGGCCTCTGCACTGCGCTGTTAGTTCCTAATCAAATTCTTAAAGCACACTGTCGACCCAAATGTCAAAAATGAGGAAAATATAAAAACACAGTTTAAATGGAAAAAAACACGATGCTATTACTCAACTAAGTTAGAGGCCAACGTTATTTACTAACTAACTTCGTCTTAATGTAACGTTAAGCTTAACTGTGCTCGATAAAAAATGCTTTTAATCGGTAATTCAATAAACCCACAAAGTGTTTTTTTAAATAAAACGTTAGGTTTACCTCAGTTTTTAGCCCCAATGCTGACAAGAAACCGTTAAAGTCTCCAGAACCGTGAGCTCTGGCCTTGAGCAAAACTTGCGACTGCACTCACTGCTAGTTCCTAATCTAATTCGTAAAGCACCCAGTCGACCCAGATGTCAAAAATGACAAAAAACGAGTTTAAATAAAATAAAATATATATAAAAAACTATGCCATTTTGCAACTGTGTTAGGCCAACGTCAATTTACAATTTATCCGTTTTAATAAGCTGCTATTCTCGATTAAAAAATCACGATTTTAATCAACTTCCCTGCTAAAACACGACGTAACTGTTCCGTGTTGTTAGCGGGTTAATTCAATAAATTCAACTCACAACGTTTTTTTTTTTTATATAAAAACGTTAGGTTTACCTCATTTTTAGTGCCAATGCTGACAAATGTTAACCTATAAAATTGGGGTGCGGACAACCGCGGGCACACGCAGTCACACACATATTTACCTTGCTTGTTTGCTGTTCTTCCTCTTCCTTACTCACGGCGATGAAAAAATCTTCGCAAGGTGTCTGTCCTTGGACGCAGCTCTTATTATGTTCTCCGGCATCGTCAGCTGATCACTCTCCTTGGGCAAAACTTCAACCCTGCACTTGATGGTTCCTAATCTAAATCGTAAAGCAAATCCTGACGATCCAAATAGCGCCAAATAGTCCATTGTGGTAAATACAGTATTATACTTTATTTTTTAAAAATACAGCAAATCACTGTATTTGGTGTTTAATGTCACAGAAAATTCCCATGATGCAAAGGGAATTACAGTTATGAACTGTAAAGAGAATTTACAGTATTATACTGGTTGATATATGGTAAATAACTGTAGAAATTACAGAAAAGTCTAACAGTGCAGGTAATAACTGTTTTTCTACAGTTTGTTTCCTGTAAATTAATTACAGTTTATTACTGTTAAATTATGTTTCATGCTGTTTTTTCTTCATCTTAAATCTTTAACCCTTTAAACCCCACAAAAAAATCCTCAGTTTTAAGTGAACACTTATAATGTGTACACACTACAGAGTGTTTGAGTAACACTGAATCAGTGAAGTTAATGAGATAATTCTGTGATTAATTGATGATTGAGCATGAGTGATGACCACCTGCTATTAACAAACAGAATTACTAAAGGAAAGAGAAACACAAGAACTACAAATGACTTCAGCCACTGCCTTAAAATAAATAAAACTGAAATAAAATAATTCATAAAATCTCTCAAGATCTGATTAAACAACTCCTAAACAGCTTCACCAGATTCACATTACTAACCAGACTGACTTTATTTCTGTCAGATGGCTACAGAAGATAGGTTTAGGTGTTTTTTTTTTTTTTCACTACCATGATGGAGATCAGTGTTTACTTTAGTTGTGCTCTTGAACGTGGCTTTTCAACAGCTAATGCCTGTTTTTTTTATTTACATGCTGTAACAATGCATCTTTGGAACTTGTTATAGCAAAAAAAAAAAAAAAAATCTGGTAATGTTGTTTGTAGATTGACAAGAACAAACACTACTACTTCTGATCCAATCCTGTGTCCCTTCTCTTATTGAATATTGATACTACAGCAAAATAAGTGCGGAGCAATAAATTATGAAAGACTGATAAGAAAATTTCACATATAAAAAAAACTTTTGCTGAAACTTAAACAGAAACATCAATAATCAGTGTATGAATCACAACAATGGTGACAATCCACAAAATAAACAGATAAGTTCTGAACATCACAAAACATGCTACTAAAACTTAAGACAAAAATCAAAATTAAAAGCACATAAGAATTCAAGAAAATAAGTGAACAATGCAGGGGCATAATTTATTCATGCCGCAATGCATGCTGGTTTTATCCTGTGCTGGTACCCAGCATGCATTGCATCATGAACCTTTTGATTGTCACCATTGTTGAGATTCATATGCTGATTGTTGATGTCTCTCTTTGAGTGCTGTGGTCACTGCTGCCCAAAATATTTAAAACTAAATCTATAATTAACTCCATATGTTCTGGCTATCACATTGCTGGTCAATCTAATAAAATAGAAGAAACAAAAAATTGTGTAATTCACTAACATTATTTTTTTTTTTTTGATTACTACAGCAATACTTTCCATCAAAATTAATATTGCTGTAACAGATGTATCATAAAGATACAAATATAGCAATGAAACAAAATTTAAAGCACAAAAGTCAAGGGTCAGGAGCCCAACTAAAGCAAACACTGATCTCCACAATGGTGACGTCAAACGAAACAGTAACATTATCATCTAAATCTCTGTAATTCTCAATAAGATCTTTTGATCTCTGATCTGATAGAAATAAAGTCAGTCTGGTTAGTAATGAGTGAAGCTGGTAAAGATGTTTGTTGATTGTTTAAATCTTCAGTTGATTTAATCTAAAGCTGTGGCTGAAGTCAGTTGTATTTTATTTGTTTGTCTTGTTATGTTTTTTTTTTCTTCAGTGATTCTACTCATTAACAGCAGCTGTTGATCAGTGTCTGAACTCACTCATTAGTTTTCATTCTCTCTGTCAGGTGGACTATATTAGTAAACTCATGTGGAATAGTGAATGAGGGTGTAGGGTGTGATTTGAAACACAGCCGCTGAGTGTCGACTTTGAACATTGTTAATTTACGATATATAGCAGCAAGCTACCTTCTCGAAATGATGAATATTACCCAGAATGCACTGTTTTAATGAAAAACAGTTTGTTACTGTCAAAATTTGGCCGTTTTTTTACAGCGATTTTTAACAGTGTAGTGTGCAATATTTGTACACCTGTCAGAACCACAGTTTGTGTAAAAATAAGCATGTGTGAGCTGTGGGTTAAAGATAAATAAATAAAATATAACCCATATGAAAACAACGCGATGTCTGTTTTTCATGTCTCCCTTCAGTATATCTAATGTGACCATGCTGAAAAAAGCAGCCATACTGTTCTTCAAGTTCTTTTTATTTTACTGTTTGCCTCGCGATGAGAGGAATAAGACATAACTCACCCAAAAAGTATGTGATGTGGTTGAGGATTTGAGAAATGGATTTCCTCAGAAAAAAAGAGAATGAAGCACTTTATTCAGCAGAGATCATAAACATGAGTAAGTCTATTTTGATTTATTTATATACTTGTACTAGTTTTCACATAACGTGTAAACATTTTACTAGTTAGACTTTTTACAAACTATAATTCCTGACTAAATGTATAATCAAGTGAAACATTATAAATTTTCAATAACAATATACAATATTATACCTTTCAAAAGCTTGATGTAAATAATATAAATGTAACAAATAGATAACTGTAACAAATGTAAACACAATGACTTTCTTTCAATTTATTCCCCCTAAAAACCCAGAAAAATATTCTCAGCTCTTTTCAACATTAATAATAATGATGATAATAATAACAATATATATATATTTTATATATATATAGAAAATAAGATTGTTAAAAGGATTTCTGAAGGATTGTGTGACTGGAGTAAGGATGCTTAAAAATTTGTTTGAAAATCAGCTTTGATTGTCCCTAATAAACTGTTTAACTGCTCCCCCAAGTGGATATTAAATTATGTTGTGGGATAATTAAATATATTCTTAATAAACTACAAACATAAAATTATATACTTTTATTTTGTTCTCACATTCTTTCTTGTAAGTCCTTCGTCACAGTGGCACAGTTCAATGAGAGGCTCATTATGCAGCTCATTATGCAAGGCTTTGTCTTCTCTGGTGTAAATCACAATGATATTCATGATAGTTGACGCCTACTCGCATATGACTTTTACCAACAAAAAGTGTCTTAGAAAATTTAAATCAATATATTGTTTTCTGTGAATGAGTAAAAAAGATGATTTTCACATAATTTAGAAAGAAAAATTCTAGGCTACAAGCTCCAGTTCTCAACAATCCCGGGAACCAATGTTATGTATGTGTTTTATTGCCTTATTCAAGTGATTTAACATTTTTAGTTTATCACTAACCATGCATAACATTTTTTTCCCTCAAAAATACAATCATTTACATGCATGCATTTCACATATTATTATAGCCCAGTTTGTGCTGATTACAGTGATATTAGACTTTACACATTTAGATATTTATAAGAAACAGAAAAAAGCACAAATATCAGGGCATGACAAAACTTCTCCAGGCCCCAAAAATACCCTTAGACTCCAGAGGGTTAACCCTCTGTAGTCTAAGGGTATGAGCCTCTCGGTTGTTGAATTTGTACTTTTATCATGCCAGCTGAAGGTTCTTTTTTGTGCATGTGAAATAACAGAACATGCTCGTGAGCATGTCTTGCACGCTCATAACTTTTGACAAAAAAATAACGCCATAAACTGAAAAAAAGCACAAATGTCAGGGCATGAAAAAGCTTCTCCAGGCCCCAAAAAGACCCTTAGACTCCAAAATCTAGGTTAAAGTAAAGGGTTAAAGTAACTTGCTAAGAAACAATTGCAGTTTTCTCATGGCAAACACTTGTGCTTCGCTGACTCAAATTTTGAAGTAACATATGAAATTATGTTCTCTTTAATTATTGAACTGATAGGAAACAGTTACACCTAACTTGCACAAAAATAATTTGATTTGACTAGTTCTTCTTGGTGATCAAAGACCACCTTAAGGCTTAAAAAAAAATTCAGTTTAGGCTTTTAGACAATAATCATATTACCCTCAACAGTGGTGACGATAATTTTTGATACTGCAGTGCATGATTGGAGTTTTTACTTTGTTGTTACCCAACATGCATTAGTGATGTGTCGTGCATTAATAAATCATTATTTTTGAATGAATCTTTTAGGTAAAATAATCGTTCTCGTTCAAATAATCGACTGACTCATATTTCTCATCCACTGATATTCCTACCTCCACATCAGCGCGGCACTATTAGCAGCGCATGTGCAGCTCGGAGAACCGGGTAGCTTTGTGAAATCTTTCATCCTATCAAAGATTTACTTAACCTTGAGCCAATAGCCTTCGAGTATGAGATGTGACGGAGCATGTGATTTGTTGAATGTAGTAAACAAATACGCCCTTCACTGAACAGTTTCATATGAGTCTGAACGAGCTCTTTTGTGAACGAAATTACTGAACTGGTACACGTCATTCGTGAACGAGTTGAATGAATTGACACATGTGGTTCATGGATGAAATGTCTGAACTTAAACCCATGTCGTTCGTGAATGAGTTGAATGATTTAGTACATCTCGTTAGTGAATGAAATGACTGAACTGGTACACATGTCGTTTGTGAACGAGTTAAAATAATGGATATATGTCGTTCGTGAATGAAATGAACAGTTATAGGTACCGTGTACATACGCTAGTTTTCATATTTAGCATACAGAACATAATTCCAGGTTTAATCCCCAATTTAAGAACACACCTGTCAGCTGATGGAGGCAGAACTTATATAGATCACCTTTTTCTTTGTTTGTTTTATTTTTCAACAGTTTTTATATATGTGAGAGTGTGTTTTATGTTGAATGTGAATGTATCTGCATGATTACTGTCTATTTGAGTGCAAATCAGCCCAAATCAGCTTGATATTACTGTATGATCATGGCTATCAAAGTGAACGCATCTATATGAATAGAGAGAGTGGATTATTTACTTTATGGTGCATTTGTGTTATTACCATCTGTGTTGAAGCCATTTCTATGGAAGTAATAATATTTTGAGTATATTTTGTAAAATCTGAGATCTAAAATCTATTCTACTCATTTTTAATGATTATTTCTACTTAATTAAAATGTGTTAAATTTAATTAATAATATTGCTTGTAAATTTTTGACACAATTTTACTGAATAAATATAGGGAAACACTTTTTACAGTGCATGACTCCCAGCATGCATTGCGGCATGAATAAATTATGATGCTGAATTGTTCACATATTTTCTTGAATTCTTATGTACTTATAATTTTGCTTTTGTCTTAAGTTTTAGTAGCATGTTTATTTATTTTGTGGATTGTCACCATTGTTGTGATTCATACACTGATTATTGATGTTTCTGTCTAAAGATCAGCACAGGGTTTTTTTTATGAGTGAAATTTTCTTAACAGTCTTTCATAACTTAAGGATCAGCAGTGTTTCTTATTTTGCTGTAGTGTCAATATTCAATAAGAGAAGGGACACGGGATTGGATCAGAAATAATAAAGTGTTTGTTGTCATCAATCTATGAACAGCAATACCAGATTTTTTTTTCTTCTGTTTACTTTTTTTTACCACTATAACAGGTTCCAAAAATGCATTGTTACAGCATGTAAAAAAAAAAAAAAAACATAGTTGTTTTAAAGTCATGTTTAAGAGCCCAACTAAAGTAAACACTGATCTCCATCATGGTAGTGAAAAAAAAAACACCTAAACCTATTTAACTCTCAATAAGATCTTCTGTAGACATCTGACAGAAATAAAGTCAGTCTGGTTAGTAATGTGAATCTGGTGAAGCTGTTTTGATTTGAGTTGTTTAATCAGATCTTGAAAGATTTTATGAATTATTTTATTTCAGTTGATTTCATCTAAGGCAGTGGCTTCCTTGTGTTTCTCTTTCCTTTAGTAATTTTGTTTGTTAATAGCAGGTGTTCATCACTCATGCTCAATCATCAATTAATCACAGACTTATCTTATTAACTTCACTAATTCAGTGTTACTCAAACACTCTGTAGTGTGCACACATTATAAGTCTTCATTTAAAACTGAGGATTTTGTTGTGGGGTTTAAAGGGTTAAAAATTTAATATGAAGAAAAAGCAGCATGAAACATAATTTAACAGTAATAAACTGTAATTAATTTACAGGAAACAAACTGTAGAAAAACAGTTATTTACTGGCACCCCTGCTTCCAGTAAATAACTGTTATTCTACAAGTTTTTTTGCCGTAAATTAATGGTTGCCAGCAAAAAAAGTGTTTTTCTACAGTTTGTTGCCGTTAAGTCAAGGAAAAACAGTAATATACTGTTAAATGTAAATGTCAGATTTACCAAATGAAAAAAAATAATTTCTGATTTCTGATTTTCTGCTTCTTTATATAAAGATGCTGATACAGTGGTGATCTCCGTGTTAAGTACTTCAGCACATACATGTGTGCTATAGTTGACAATTAACTGCAGTGATTTAAGTTAAAGTCATGCATTTAGTTTCTTTACTACTACACATTAAGTGTTTGCATTTTTCTATTAAGAAATATTCCTTCTCAGTGGACTCAAATGAAATAAGTTCATAGTACTAACATAGGAATGCTAACTTTTAAACTCGAACTGTTTGAAGCAGTGGGAGTGGAGTTAATTTTAATGTTATGATTTACGGTAAAATATTGTAAAATAAAAAAAAGCTGTATCGGTGAAATCGGTGAAAGCTGTAAATTAACAGTAATTTACTGGCAGCCGGGGCGCCAGTAAATTACAGTAAATTACTGTTAATTTACAGTAATTTAATTTTGGCTCATCATTTAACAGCACAATTTTTTACAGTGTATGCAAAACTGCACAGTTAATATGTAAGAAAAGTAAATATCCTAAGTTTTTTATGTTTTAAGATTCATAATTAAACAGTCAAATGAAGAACTTTGGATTCAAGACTTTTATTCACAGTACAAAAGAACTCTGAAGTCCTAAGCTATTGAGTCGGCTTGTTGCGCTCACAGTCATAGTCAAAATACTGCTCGAAATTGTCAAAATATTGTGTAAATTTGCAAGATTGCTTGAGGAAGCTGAAAGACGAGCCACGTGAGAAAATCGCTAAAGAAAAAAGACACCCGTGATGACGGCGAACTAATCGATCGGGCGGCTCTGAAGGAAACCTGTTAGCGGCTGCTATCAAATACGATAGACCAATTCGGACCAAAACTACGTTGAAGCAAAAGAATACAGAAAGGAAGCCAGAGGTAACCGAGAGTAAGTCGTCGGCTGAATGAGACATTCCCTTGAACAGGTCTGATATTTTATTCATGACTCTATTCATCGTTTAAAAGTGACAGCCAAAGTGTTCACTGGATTTCTTATTGAAAGTCATAATGCTTGACATAAATAAATCCTGCACATCAGTGACTCTTCTAAATGAGTGATTATAAGAAGATTAGAAGCTGTGGACAATATTAAGAATTGTAACAGTTTGATGCAAGCTCAGAGGGTGCCAAAGCCCACATAAAAGGCTGTAGGGGAGAAAATACACAGGCTGAAAGGAAAACACAAGGGAAAGTTGGCACAAATAACCAAACAGAAGAATGATTTAGCCAAATTGAAAGTGAACACAATGGTAATTTCATTAAAGATGAAGAATTGTTACGGTTCGAAATATGCTTAAGACATTGTGAAAATATTAATGAAGAGTTGTGTGAGCTAATTGATGAAGATAATAAAGCAGATCAAGATGCTTATGAGAACATATTTATGGATTGCAGATGTTCTAAAAGATGAGGAAGATGAAATTAGGCCACATGATAGTGTATCCAAAGCTAACCTCCCTGGTAAGCCAGACTTCCAGTACTACTTCTGCAAGGCTGAGAATTAAAGCTGAACGTGAAGCACTGTTAACAAGAGCTGCAGCAATAAAAAAGAGAGAAGCAATAGAACAGGAAGAAACTCGCTTGAGAATTAGAAAAGAGCAATTGGAGCTTGAAACTGAGCTTGCTACTTCAAATGCCAAACTGAAGGCATGCAAAGAATTTGAAGATGTTCATGAATCTAAACGTGATTTATCAGAGCTACCTTCAGGGCACAAATCTGAACCCCTGATGTGTAAACCAGAAAAACACAGTGTAGATGATTATGTGTATCGTGGAGCTGGTAAGGCACCCCTTACATTCAATCCAAAGCCAGCCACTCAAGTTGGTACTTCAGTTAGAAGAAATTCATTGTCAAGGTATGATGCTGTCAGCAACACGCCACATCTTAATCATCATGATCACACTGATTTATCTACAGATAGCCTGCATGAACCTAGCAGGCACAGTACATCAATGTGACATCAGGAAGACGTTGGACTCCAACTAATCCAACGTCAGTTAGACGTCATATTTTGGTTGAAAATGAAAGTCGGGTTGACGTCTAAACCCAACTTTGTTTGACGTCAAACTCTGACATCAGACAGACGTTGAATTTTGGTTGGAATAAGCACCACACTGCAACAATGGGTGAAATGCATGGCAGCACATTAAATATCTCAAGATCTCATCAGAGAAGGATTAAACAACTCCACAAACAGCATTACCAGCACTTATTACTAACCGGACTGACTTTATTTCTTTCAGACGTCTACAAAAGCTCTTATTGAAAATTAACAGGGGTTTAACTCTAATGTGTTTAATTTCCATAACATGTAACAGTTAAACACCATTACAGTGATTAGTGTCTCCATTAGTTGGACTCTTAACACTTATTATATCTTTTGTCTTTGCTGTGACAGTTGTGTGTCAAGCACATTTACAGCATCAAAAAAAGCTAACGTGACATGAGATCAGGTGATGGCTGTTATCTGTTAATGGTTTTATAATCATGAAATAACCTGATTCAATGATGTTTTTACATTCATATTACAAACACTGTGTTTCTGTCACATGAGATCCAGTGGTATTATAACAATCAGTTAAAATCTTTTAAACATGAGCTCAAAAAGCTTAACCTACGATGACACGCACAGACATCAACAATCAGCGTATGAATCTCAACAATGGTGACATGCTTCATGCAGCAATGCATGCTGGGAGCCATGAGTTTTATACTATGGTGGCTCCCAGCATGCATTGCTGCATGAAGCTTGTCACCATTGTTGAGATTCATATACTGATTATTGATGTCTATGTGTCTCAAAATATTTTTCTCTCAAAATGCATTAAAAAAACTGAATGTCTGATCTGAAGGAAGAAAGTATTGTTTCTTGAATATTGTTCATTAACAATTGGGTCAATGACAAGAAAAACTGTCCTCAATCATTTCTCTTCATGATTATGAAAACTATATAACCTTATATTTGTTCATGGCCCCTTTTTAACAAATTTTGTGTTTTTGGTAAACACTATTACAAGAACC
Source organism: Carassius auratus (assembly GCF_003368295.1). Classification (NCBI taxonomy): domain Eukaryota; kingdom Metazoa; phylum Chordata; class Actinopteri; order Cypriniformes; family Cyprinidae; genus Carassius; species Carassius auratus. The sequence continues at coordinate 87,794 of NW_020524511.1, forward strand.
ACAAACTTACTAAGCCAAGAGTCAAACTACCCAACTAAAGCAAACACTGATCACAATAATGGTGATCAAACATTTTCAAATAAAACATCAATCTAAATCTCTGTTAATTCTCAAAAATAACTTCTGTAGACATCTGACAGAAATAAAGTCAAACTGGTTAGTAATAAGTGAAGTTGGTAATATGTGTACTGCCATGCATTTCAACGTTTTTACGATTTTTTTGTGGGGGTGCTTATTCCAGCCAAAATTCAGCATCTGCCCAACGTTGGAGCTTGACGTCAAACAGTCGTTGGATTTAGACGTCAACCTGATTTTCCTTTTCAACCAAAATCCAACGTCTAACCGACGTTGGAGTCTACATCTTGTGCCTGTTGGGAAGTGTTACAGTGTCAAAACGAAGTCACTGAAATGCAAATAAGCATTTATTTATTTATATATAAATAAACATTCTTGAATCATTCTTGTGTTTTGTCTTGCTCTTCAACAACTTGTAAAATATTGGCTGTAGTTTAGTGACTCCATACACTGATTCCAACATTAACTTACCTGATAATGAGCTAATTCACCTTAAGGAGATTAATCAATATACTGTTTAATTCAAGAGACTAAGACTTTAAAGTTTCGTTATTTTTCACAATTGTTTTAAAATTGATATTTCACTTACATTTTTTGTAAATTCATGTTTAAATTTAAAATTGTGACTCAAAGCACACTTAATAATCAACCTCTGCTGCATCTCTGCGACATAAATGAATATGTTGATGCTATATACAAAGTAACATGACTGCAAACTAAACCAACAGGATACTAGAACTGCAGTCCTGAAATCGCAGCCATTGCTATATCGTCCAGTAATGTAGGTGGTACCGTTAAACACTGTTAAACAAGTTATACATTGGGGAAAAGTTACATTTTACAGGCTCAGGCTTTTAGACATGAGCACTTATCATATGATCCTCAACAGTGGTGACAATAATTAATCATGCTGCAGTGCATGATGGGAGTTTTTACTATGGATTTACCCAACATGAACTTTAGCAAGAAGTATTTTGTTGATCGTCACCATTATTGAGAATCATATGCTGGGTCATGATGTCTGTGTGTCTTATTAGAACAAGAGCTTAAATATATATATGAATTACAATCTCTAAATTTAAAATGAACTCATAACAATTAAAGCAATGGTTCATTTGCATGTTGTAGTTTCTCAAGATTGGTTACTTAAAAGCTGAATATATAAACGAAATAAAGTTTTTCTGGAAATAAACAGGCTGGTGCCTAATAAGTAACTCATCATGTAAAAGCAGCTAATAGCTGTTTTCTGCACAGCACTGATCTATCTTTAACCAATAAAACAGCAGCATTTGATCCTCTGTATCGCTCAATAACAGCATATGTTCATCACTAATGCGCAATCATCATTTAATTAGTCTCTTAATTATCTCATTGGCTTTAACTTGGGATTTGACTTGAGACTAATCGGTGACTTGAAAGGAATGACTTGGTTCCTCGTCTGCTTAAATCAGCTGCTGAGTTCATAGGTGGGATAAACTCCCAGCCAACATTGATATGTGGGCCCCATATGGGTTATACCTGGGCAGCATGGGTTCTATGTGGGCATGGGATGAAGATGGGCTATTTATGTGGGTCCCATGTATTTTTCACAATGTGGGTCCCATATAGGTTTTACCATATGGGACCTTCATGGGATCTATGTGGGCATGGGCTACAAATGGGCAATTTACGTGGGGCTCATGTGTGATTCACAATGTGGGTCCCATTTAGGTTTGAACATATGGGACCTTCATGGGATCTATGTGGGCATGGGCTACAAATGGGCAATTTACGTGGGTCAAAATAATTTCAGACTTAAATACATCTTTACACCTTTAAACTTTATTGGTTAAAAGCCACTTTTTAGGAAAAAATAGAAAAATATTGAAGATTGGCAATGGGATGAAGCACAAGAACAAGTTAATTATTCTTCCATGTGTATAAAACCTACATCGACTCCACCTGTCTAAACTAAAGCTCACTAATATATTTTCCTCTGACCTATGTGATAGGTGTAGTCAAACACCAGCATCAGACATATGTTTTGGAGTCGTCCTAAGATTGATAATTATTGGATTTCAGTTTTTCAGTTGCTGTCAGAAGTGTTGGGGAAGCAGTTGGATCCAGACACAATTTTAGCTGTTTTTGGTGTCAGTGATAAAATTAAATAGAACAAAAAAAAATGTATGCAGCATGCAAGCCTTTTATCAATTATTTTAATAAGAAAACAGTAGTTGAATTCTAATACAAGCACCCCCCACAAACTTATTTTCTTTTTCCTTTTCCTTTTTTCCATACAGGTATATTATTATGATATTAAATATAGTGCTAAATCAGGATTTGTATAAAAGTGTAAAGTTTTGTTCTTGTCTACAATTAATGAAGTAGGATTCTCAGTTGTTGTTCATTTATGCTTCACTTGTGCATTTTGTCCCAGGTGTAGGGATTGGGCGTCGTGACGTCATCACTTAGCATGGCCACCATGTTGAAGGCCCCCTACTGCTTCTGCGCAATAATGTGCTCGTGCTTATGTCACACCCAGGGGCGGCTATGCTTTGACTAAGCCACACCCCTTCTCAACTTCCACCTCGAGGAGGTCCCCAAAGCCAACCCAATGGCCAAACAACACGAGAACAAGTAAGTGATAAAACAATCTTTATTTAAATATTTAAAAATAGCTTGGGGAATAGGGGAAGGGCAATTAAAACTAAAACTCTGACTCGGCCCTCCAGATGGGCTATGGCCGGGAAGAGGTCAGGGAGCAAGGGGGCCACGGGGATCCGGGGCGTGGGACTCGGGGCCCGGCCAGAGTCTTAGGTATCCGTAGCGCCCTCCTTCTTCCTCCTCTTCGCTGAATACAACTCACGGTAAGTACTGGTTCACACAGTTCGTTCTCGGGGTGCTCACTCTCTTTCTCTTCCTCCACAGGCAACGGCTGGGACGCAAAGGCACAGTTAATTCGGCTTGGTTTTGCTCTCACCTCTTCGCTGATTGCAGCTCACAGTAAGTACTGGTTCACACAGTTCGTTCCTTGGGTGCTCACTCGCTTTCTCTTTCTCCACAGGCAGCGGCGTAAGTACAGGTTTCCTCGGTCTCTCCTCGTGTTACCCACTCTCTCTCCTTTTCTCTCCACAGGTATCAACTTGGGCACAATAGCACAGTTAGTTTGCTTTGAATGGCTCTCACCTCTGGGCTGGACACAGCGTACTGTAAGGACAGGTTTCGCTCTATTTCTCCTCGCGTTATCCACTCTCTCTCCTTTTCTCTCCACAGGTATCAACTTGGGCACAATAGCACAGTTAGTTTGCTTTGAATGGCTCTCACCTCTGGGCTGGACACAGCGTACTGTAAGTACAGGTTTCGCTCTATTTCTCCTCGCGTTATCCACTCTCTCTCCTCCTCTCTACAGGTATCAACTTGGACACAAAACACAGTTACTCTGCTTTGGATGGCTTTCACCTCTGGGCTGGGCACAACGTACTGTAAGTACAGAGTTCGCTCTATTCCTCCTCGTGTTATTCACTCTCTCTCCTTTTCTCTCCACAGGTATCAGATTGGACACAAAGCACAGTTAGTTTGCTTTGAATAGCTCCCACCTCTGGGCTGAACACAGCGTACCGTGCTATCTCCGGAGATCTGAAGCACGCCCACAACATATACTGTACTGAACTAGGCTAGAACCAGCAGTCTCCTTGTCCTCCCGCAACGAAGTGCGTGAAGGCGGGGGTTTATCTGACAGGACACACGGCAATACACAGCAACCCACAGCAATATACAGCACCACGTCAAAATTATAGGTTTTCACAGCACGAAGACTCACCCACCACACTCAGTGTACGAAAAAGGACACCCGTCTTCCTTCACTTCGCTTGGTTCGGATCTGGCGATGGAATATGCGGCCTAGCTAGTGATGTCGTCGTTGTGACTACTTCAATAAGTATTCCTTCGGCTCTCCCACCACGCTATATTAGGGGTTGGGCCGCCCTCCTCCTCCTGGGGAGATCTACACAACGCCAGGTCAATATACAGGGCACTTTCGGCTTGCTCTTAGTACTCACATCAATGCCGCTTCCAATCCCCTTTTTCACGTCGTCTCAATTCGCCGTATAATCCGTTCACTTCTCAACCTTTAAGGTTTGCGATGTCTTCACAATCATACAATTCCAGCCTGAGGGAGAGAGAGAGTTAGACAGCCACCAGCAGCGCACCAAGACGGGCACGACACAGTGCTTCACACACACCAGAAAGAGCTCCCAGACTGTGACATAACTTGGCCTTAAGTACTGCCTTGTCCAGTGTATCCTCCAATCACCAACCGCTGTCCCTAACTAGGCACAGGTGCATCGAATTCCCTGATTTTCCCTCTTACGGCGCTACCGGAAGTTCCGGTGTTCCGGGCGGAAACACTTCCGGGCGGAACCAAACTTCCCGAATTTTGGTTCCGCCCCTAAAGATCGTCACCTTGTGACACTTATGATGGGTTGTGGGCCGTTGAGCATACTTACCGAGCAGTAGTGCCACTTATATGTCCTGTGTCTAATAGGAGAGAGATAGTGATTGGAGCAATTTGACAGCTGACCGCATATGCTGTTCACAGCCTTGCCTCCATGACTGAACTAACGCTGTGCTCGATTTATCATGCACGAACTGCAATTAGAAGTTTGATAGTGTTCTTAAGCAATTTATATAATAGTAAATTAATTTGTACATTGATGCCAGCCACATTTATACATGATTTTATACATTGATTGCTGTCTATATAAAATGTACTGTATATATAACAAGTACTATATGTAGGTTGTTGTTTATATCATATAAACTATTGAAATTATTCCTAATTTTGTTTTTAGATAATAGAGTACTACGGTGCAAGCTCACGTACTACAAGGCGACGAATCAAAACAAAAGTGCAAGAAGTTCTTGATGAAACTGTTGAGCAAATTGTGAATGATGAGCAGTTTTTTGAATTTCACATTGGATAGTGATGAAACAAGTGAATCATTTCAAGATTCTGATGAAGAGGAAATGGAGCCTCAGCATGACATGAAGACAAAATTGGCTGAATGGGCAGCTAGTCGGAATATCTCTCAGTCTGCTTTGTCAGAATTATTGCACATATTTATAAATGAAGGTCTTAACTTGCCTAAAGATTCAAAAACCCTTATGTCCACTTTAAAAGACTGTGAAGTAAAAAAACAGAGCTTAAAAGTGCACAAGAGGAACTCACAGACACATCAACTCTAAGACTAAATGTTGATGGAAAACCGCTTTTCCGTAGTTCCAATGCACAGTTATGACCCATCCTTGGTAAAATTAAGGAGCTACCTATCTCGAAAGTGTTTACGATAAGTCTGTATGCTGGTTCATCTAAACTAGCATCAGTTCATGAGTACATGAAAGATGATGTTGAGGAATTTAAAAGACTAACAAAGGAAGGCTTGTACTTCAATGAGAAACATTACAGTGTTCCCTTGCCTGATGCATTTATATGTGATGCTCCTGCGCGAGCTTTTCTCAAATGTATAAAAGTTCACTCGGGTTACAGCTCTTGTGAGCATTGTGTGCATCCTGGTGTTCATTTAAATGGAAAAATAGTGTACCCAGACATGGAAGCAGCCTTGAGAACAGATGCCCAGTTTGTTGAAATGTTAGATGAGGAACACCATCGTGATACGTCACCTCTTCGGGAGTTGGGAGTAGGTTTAGTGACATCTTTTGTCCTTGATTACATGCATTTAGTGTGCTTAGGAATTGTGCGTAAGCTTGTTTCACTGTGGGTTAAGGGACCCTTGACATGTAGGATTTCATCAAGTGTTCTTTTTCGTTGTATCTGAGAACTTGAAATGACTTATGCGAAATTTGCCTAGGAATTTCTCAAGAAAACCACGATCCCTTTATGAATATAGTCAATGGAAAGCCACAGAGTTTAGGCAGTTTTTGTTATATACTGGCCCTGTTGTGTTGTTCAATGCATTTCCTAAACGTGTATATAAGAACTTTTTAGTCTTATTAGTTGCCATAAGAATTCTTTTGTGTCCAGATTTGTGCAGTGTCTATTGTGATTATGCTGAAAAGTTACTGAAGTTTTTTGTCACAAATTTTGGCAAAATCTATGGATCTGAGTTTCTTGTATATAACACTCACAGCCTTACACATTTGGCACAAGATGCTCGCAAATATGGTGCTCTTGACTCTGTATCATGCCTTCCATATGAAAACTATTTAGGACAATTGAAAAGGATGTTATAGGAGACCTCAAAATCCTGTTGAACAAATTGTGAGACGTGTGGATGAGAAACAAGCTTTTAAGAGGGACACAAAAGGATGTTCAACAATGGAAGAAAATCTTAAACAGCCACATTTCTCTGGACCTACTCCACTAGGATTTTCCACATACAAACAGGAATATTGCAGATTCAAGCATTTGACGGCCCTGTAGTATTAGCCTAATATAAAATAACAAATAACTTACACAAAGTTTAAATAGGTATGCCTATACAAAAGAAAAAATCATTAAAGAATGAGGAACAAATAAATATGAAAAAGGGCTGAAATGATTCCTCGAGTAACTCAATTACAAAAAATGAACGAGGCAAATTCCTCTGCCTCGAAGCTTCTTTTAATTTATTGTAAATCTCACGTCAGGTTCTTTCGCAATGATTTTTTAATGTGAAACAACGTATTTACGTCACCCACAAAGCGAAAGGAGACACAAGGAGTCAGCAGTGTTTTGATTTGAGGGTGCTGGCAAACGTATGCCGTGGCATGTGTCCCTTGCAAGATAGAGCTGGCATACCACAACTAGAACCCTATGATTTCCGCGATGCAGAAAACGCGGAGGGAATCGCCGAATCTAGTCATAAAAACGGAATTTACAGTTTAACGTGGAATGGCATGGAATTCTCCAAATTTTGAATGAATTAATCAAAAATAGGTCATTGCACTTCCATCAAATCATGATATGAACTAATATCTGTAAATATTAAGCCAGAACAGTCTATTTACAGTATTTTCCGGAATATAAGTCACACTTTTTTTCATAGTTAAAAATAAATGCGACTTATAGTCCAGTGCGACTTATATATGTTTTTTTCCTTGTCGTGACGTATTTTTGGACTGATGCGACTAATACTTAGGTGCAATTTATAGTCCGAAAAATATGGTAAATATGAGTCCTGCATGTTCTGTGTGTCTGTGTTAATGAATGGAGCAGAAGCGCATCTTCCTTTATCACACACACTGAAGCGTGTGATGCTCCGGTGATTTCAGCGTCTGCTGTCTCACTAAATAAGGATGTGAACACATGAACAATATCTCTGAAATAGCTGCTCTGACAGTTTGACCGTTTGATTTGCGTAAAACTAGTGTCACATCATATACACAGAACTGTAAAGGTACGTCAATCTATCAAAATAAATGTCCGGTTCAGTTTAAAGTCTTATTAAATGTATTAATATTGTTCAGCAGAATGAACATAGCCTGCTATTTAAAAAAAAAAAAAGGTTTTAAGGTTTAATCACACAACATTTCTTCCATGTTTTATTTTTAATAGTAAATCCCCTTTGTTTACCAAGAAGTTAAGTTTGCTTAATTTTCAATAACTAAAGGATAAATTAAATGTTTTGTGTTTAATGTGTATCTCAGAAAATACTTTATTTAAAACCCCAACTGAATGGCACCTAAATGCACTTAATTCATTTGTCAACTTTATTGTCATTGTTCACAGTACAAGTACAGACAGAGAAACAATGGGTACTAATTAAATGTTTTTTTGATGTATTGCATTCAATGCATTTAAAAAATAATAAAAAAAATTATAAAAAAGGAAAACTTAGTTGTTCATTTTAATATGCCCTTATTTTCTCCTGCATAATTAATATTGCACTTTAATTAAGCAAAAACTAATTTTATCAGATTAATCGATGGAATTTTTGGTAGAATACTCGATTACTAAAATATTTGATAGCTACAGCCTTCCCTGTCATTTGTGATTTAATAGCAGAACACAACAGGCTTTTCAAAATCCAAAATATTTTTTAAGCCGGCACATTTACATTTAGTTTAAAAACTCTTCTGCAAGCATCTTGTCTTTTTCACCTCACTCTTGTCAGTCAGCTCAACTCACTCTCTTCATGTGATAAATAAAACCTGATCTGTGATGTGCGACTGTTATTCATCCTCTGCATTCTGCAATTTTAATTGTAGTTTTCTCTCACTGAACTAAATTATTTTTATTACTTAAAAAAAAACAAAAAAACAATGTTGGAGGACGGTGCCTAGGTGGGCAATTGTTGTATTTTATAAAGCTTTTTGTTTTTGTGAAAACTTGTATCTTAACTGTAAATTATGCTTTTTACAATAATTGTACAGTTTAATATGGTACTATAGAAATTTCCCTACCCCCCTCCTATGGTATTAATTTATTTGTGCAGGTCTTAACAAGGTCTTAAATTTGAGCATAAAAATCCTGCAGAAAGCCTGCTACAGAAGAATCAAGTTTTAAATAAGAAAAATATTGAAACTCTTTTGTAATTTTTGAGCGAGATGCTAATGGTCTAATCCGATTCAATGATCTGTGCTAAGATACGCTAAAAGTGCTACCCCCAGACACTGGAGGTCGGCTGAATGGATTTGAAAATGGTAACACTCAACTGTAGCGATGTTCCGATACCCTTTTTCTCTTCCCAAAACCGATTCTGATACCTGGGCTCAGGGTATCGGCCGATACCGAGTACTGATCCGATTCCTGGGTGTGTATCTGTATATACAGCTGTATATACAACTAGCCCTGTGTAAATTGCTAAAATTATTTTATGGTGTGCTTCAGACTTATCCCTTAATAAAACATGAACTAATACATGGTGAACTACTGTATTTATTACAGTATTTTTATTATTTGACATGAATTTGACATTAATGTTATTTATTTTCATAAGCGAAAAAGAACTTCAAATGCAGCCAAAAATCGAACACCACAAACTAAAAAAGGTATTTTAGTTTTACAATAAAGCTGTATAAAAAAAACTGCAAAAAATAAGTATAGGAATATAAAAAATAATATATTAATCAGATAATCTCTTTACAACAAAACAGGCAACCTAGGAATAATTATTATTATTAAAAGAGACGTATTATTATTATTACTACATAGAGACATAGCTAAATGTACTGAAGGCTACAACAGTAGCTTAATATATTGTCAATTTACTCACGTTAAACCGAACATTTATTTTGAAGGGTTGCCATGAAGATCTTTGAGTGTCTGTGTTTATGATATGAGTTTTCTCAAATGAAACGGTAAATTCTCATGAAGTGATGGTATATGCATTCGTATCCTCATAGTGACACACAGCAGAGACTACAAAACAGCGAGCTCCCACGCATCTGCTAGAATTTTTTTTCCTTTCACAAGCGAAGAGTCAGACAGCACTGAAGATGAACTACCACCCACACCTCCCCATCAACTAAAAATTACAACCCAAAAGGTCACCACCAAGACAATGGATGGCCAGACTGAAACTGGACCTTCCGCTCAGAGAGTCGCCACTACAGGACCTGCTATTACAGGACCTTCCATTTAGAGAGTCGCCACTACAGGACCTGCCGTTACAGGACCTTCCACTCAGAGAGTCACCCCTACAGGACCTGCCATTACAGGACCTTCCACTCAGAGAGTCGCCACTACAGGACCTATGATTCAGAGATTTGCTACTTCTGATTCTGCTATGTTCATCTCTTAACACTATTAGAAGAAGTGAAGGAGACCCAGAGGGTGCATAGCAATATGTTAAATGCTTAGCTCAAGCAACATGATGAGTCTTTGCCAGAGGTTCCTGAAGGAATTGTCTTCCCTATAACAACAACCAAGACTTGGAAGCAAAGAATGAAAAGTTGCATGACCCAAGATTAATGTCCATTGTTGTAAGTTCATTGCTTGCTGATCTTATTTTTGTGTGGTCATCCAGGCCTTGGGTATTGTGCTTGTGTGCTCAAGACATAATTTTATTTCATATACACTCAAAGCATGCATGCACAAGGCTGCCTCTCAGACAGTGTGTGTCAATTAAAATTAGTTATTTTTAGTGGCTCATCGCAAGTAAGTTTTCTGATACACAGAATATGCAAGCCGTTTGCCAGATTAGAATTATTAGAGCAAGTCTGTGAACACTTGAGAGATGCAACCATAGATTTTGCTAACCTATCACAATACAAGATAATGAATCCTTTATTAAACAACATTAAAAAGTTACTATAGTTTACAAAGCTGTAATATTGAGTTACAGTAAACAATTTGTTTTGGTAATTAAAATGTTGGTGTTTTTTGTGGTATTTCATTTATTGACAAAACCACACATTGATTATTTGAAGATGGCAGATGCATTGACATGTCCTGAGCAGTCAAATGTGGCATCTACTTACATATCTAAGAGTGTGTCAGTATATCATATCCATGTGTGAGTTCTTAAAGAGCCAGGAGCCTAAATAAACCTGCTACTGTTAGTGTCATTAATGTTAATCAAACAACATAAGAGAGTATTGCTGTCAAAGGGATCGACTTCAGTATCAGTTGTTATTGAAATTTTAAAAATATTACTATACCAGCAATATCCTGCAAACATATTGTGCACTTTTGAGCAGATTAAAGCATGTATGATAGGGCTGCACGATATTAGGAAAAAAAAATGACATTGCGATATTTCAGTTTTCTGCGATATATATTGCAATATGAAATTTAATTTAAAAAAATTCTTACAAACAGGGTGAGCACACTTACATTCTCATTTTAAATGATTTAAACATCGACACCATCGTGTCAATTGATTAATATGCAAGGGAGAGAGAGGAAGACAGCGCTCGTGTTGTATGAAGACGGTGAGCTTGCGGCTGGCGCCCCTCTCTCTCTCTCGCTCTCTATCTCTATCTCTCCCGCGCTCTCTCTCACTCGCGCTATCTCTCTCGTTTCTCACACATGCGCGCTCTCTCTCTCTCTGCCCTGTCAAAACTTTCACTCTATGATGGTTAAGCTGTGCAATTAATCTGCAAATCACATTCAAGGGCCGGGGAGCAGCTGGCCCGCACAGTTAATGAATAACGGATGGACTATGACAGCCTACATCGCACATCCTGTGACGTGACTATCGTGGATTCGTACATCACAATAACGATGCTTAAACGACACATCATGCAGCCCTAATTTATGATTGGCCATTGTTTTCATGTGCTCAACAGATATCTCTGTGATTGGGTACAATGATCACTGATTCATGCTATTCACTGAGCACTTACACAGACACATGGGAGCATATGAAAGCTACCATCTATCAGCAGAACTGTCAGCGGATCCCTAATATATCTGCTCATAGACAGATTCTCTGAGATGCGGCTTTCAAATTATCCTGTGTATATCTGTGTAAGTGCTCAGTGAGGGGGGTGATGTTGAGGAATGTGTTGAGGAGGGTGATGTTGCTAACATGATTAGCATATTGCTAGCATGTTTCTAGCATGATTAGCATATTGCTAGCATGTCGCTAGCATGTTTCTAGCATGTTCCTAGCATGACTAGCATGTTGTTAGCATGTTTCTAACATGATTAGCATGCAACTAGCATTTTGCTAGCATGATTTTACCATGATTAGCATGTTGCTACCATGTTTCAAGCATGATTAGCATGTTGTTAGCAGTTCGCTAGCATTTTTCTGGCATGATGAACATGTTGCTAACATGTTGTTAACATGTTTCTAGCATGATTAGCATGCGACTAGCATGTTGTTAGCATGATTAGCATGTGACCAGCATGTTGCTAGCATGTTGCTAGCATGATTAGCATGTTACTATCATGTGGCTAGTATGTTTCTTGCATGATTAGCATGTTTCTAGCATGACAAGCATGCGACTAGCATGTTTCTAGCATGATAAGCATGTTGCTAGGATGTTTCTAGCATGACTAGCATGCGAATAGCATGTTTCTACAATGATTTTAGCATTATTAGCATGTTGCTAGCATGTCTCTAACATGATTAGCATTGTTGCTACCATGTCACTAGCATGTTTCTAGCATGATTAGCATGCAACTAACATGTTTGCTAGCATGATTTTAGCATGATTAGCATGTTGCTAGCATGTTTCTAGCATGATTAGCATTTTGCTAACATGTTTCTAGCATGACTACACAGCAAAAAATCCAGAGTGAAATTAACTTTGCTGGGAGTACATGTGAGACCACACTCAAGAGTGTGAAAGTGTTAAAATAGGAGTGTTAAATTAACACTGAAGCTGAGTTAAAGTTAATGAGATAATTAAGTGATTAACTGAGTGTTGATTGACCATTATTGACGAGACCTGATGTTAACATGCAGAATCAACAAAGATGAAAATCACTAAGTTTATGTCACCATTATAGTGGTCAGTGTTTGGTTTAGTTGGGCTATTGACCCTTAAAATGTTGAAGTGAGATTTGGTTTGGCTGTTACAACTGAATTGTAACAAACAGACAAGAAAAAAAAAAAATCAAAAAATGGGCATTTGACCTGAATCACAAAACTCAACTGAAGCCTAAACAAATTTGATTGATCTCATTGATTAAAACAACCATGTGATTGTACAGTACCCACTAATTGAAAGGATTTCTTGAAAGTTGTTCTGATAATAATAATAAAAAAAAGCTTGTTTCAGGCACACAAATACATCAAAGATTAGTGTAGGAATCTCAACAACGGTGACAAACAGCATATTCAGAAAAACAGAACAACTTTAAACATTAGAAAACAAACTACTAAAAGTAACATAAAAAACAAAAATAGAATAGTAAGAAAAAAGGAAATTACTGAAACAATTCAGCTAATAATTTATTCATGCCGCAATGCATCATGGGAGTCATGGATGAATTTTGATAGGTGGCACCCAGAATGCACTGCAACATGCTTTTTGGACTTTCACCATTGTTGAGATTCACAGGTTGATTCTTGATGTTTGCATGTCTAACTTAAAGGACTCTTTTGAAAGATTTTTGAGCAAACAACTTTTAAGAAATTCCTGAGATTGTATTTAAAATGCTGGTAATGTATTGTTGAAGTATCACAGGGTTGCAATAATCAACAATGTAAGTTTAACTCAGTAATTCAGGAATAACAATAGTCTTTGCTTGTCCATCAGTTTTATAATTCAGTTATAACTGACAATTACAATCTGACTTTAACATTTTAGGGGTCAAGAGTCCAACTAAAGCAAACACTGATCACTATAATGTTGACACCATTAAAATAGTGATTTTCTTCTTTGTTGATTCTGCATGTTAACATCAGGTCTCATCAGTAATGGTCAATCATCACTCAATTAATTATCTAATTAACTTTAACTCTGCTTCAGTGTTAATTCAACCCTTTCACACTCTTGAGTGTGGTCTCCCAGCAGAGTTAATTTCACTCAGATTTTTTTTTGCTGTGTGGGGCCCACATGGGCCCCATGATAGAATGTTGGCTGGGGCGCTCTCTCTTTGTCGCTCTCACGCTCTCGCTCTCACGTGCTCTCTCTCTCTCTGCCCTGTTAAACTTGCATGTGTTTTTCAGTCCTGTCAATGATAAACTTTCACTCTATGATGGTTAAGCTGTGCAATTAATCCGCAAATCACATTCGTCAAGGGCCGGGGAGCAGCTGGCCCGTACAGTCCATGAATAACAGATGAACTACGACAGCCTACATCGCACATCCTGCGATGTGTCTATCGTTGATTCCTACATCGCGATATCGATGCTTAAACGACACATCGTGCAGCCCTAACGGAGGCATTGCCAAGATGGCGGCCGAGTGGCACGACTTGCCTGAAAGGACTTTACTAATACTCTAATGAGAGTTAGTTGGCATGAAGTGGTAAAGTTTCTTATAGCTGATTGATTAAGGATACCATCAAAATAAATGTAACCATATAAAACATTGCATTTTTGTATTAATCTCAAATCAATTTATTAACATTAGCCGAACAGGAAACACTCAAATAACACTCAATACCTAATCACTCACAAGCTGTAGTAAGATACTGTGCAGATCTTAATGTCAAGATATGATACAGTCCATTATATTGTAAATTAAGTAGATTTAATATGGTGTTCATTTTGTGTTATTAATAATCATACTTTTAAACGTATAACCACAAATACGTATGTATTATAATTGTTATGATTATTCATGAGATGACACGACAACATATTATAAGGTTTTTATATAATGCGTTATGCATTCATTATAATGCCTTAAGAATACCCTTATTATGTATTATTAATACAGGCTTCATAGAAAGTGTTACCGGATCGGTATATTCAGAAATACTCTGCATATAAAATATAAATATAAATGTATATTATCATTACCGTAACTCTTACTAGATTACTTCTGTCAGGGATTTTAGATTTGCTGTTAGATGAATTTACTAGCACACATTCAAACCCCAGCAGTGTTAAATAACATCCAGTTGTGATTAGTTGGGGTTTCTGACCTCAGAATAAGGCATACATATTTATTTTGTTTTTAAGATTTAGAGCTGTGTAATAAACAGCAGTGCGTTGGTTGCTGAATGGCCATTGCGCAAGTCTTTGTATTATTTATGTGTTTTACTTCTCTTCCAGATGCACCTATAAGGACATCAAGAAAAAGACAGGTATTATCCCATTATGCAAGTTTTAAAACATTTGGTTAAAGGAGTTATTTTGTATGATTTGACTAAGTGTTATATTCTCTTATTTAGTTTTCTGGAAGTGCCTGCAGTGATTCAGACATCTTGCACTACAGCAATGTAGATTATGTGCCCCAGATCAGCTCAGATGAATCAGATGACAGTGCTTCTGGACAGGACATCGCAGAGAGCAGTACAGTTGGCATTTGTAAGGCAGGTAGTTCATCTGAAAAATGCATGCCATCACTGTCATCAAAAATGATAAAAGGCCAAACTAAAGAGAAAGACGCATCATTGACAAATGGACATTTGTTCAGGCAATGCCATCACCGAAGAAGAACCGCAAATCATATAGAAAAAAACAGTATTGCATTTATTGCTCTAAGCCATATTCAAAATTGGCAAGACATCTTGAGTTTGTCCATCGCAATGAGGTGGAGGTTGCAAAGGCTATAGCATTTCCAAAACATTCGAAACAACGGTGAATCCAGTGAAATCGTCTTTGAAAAAGGGGAAACTTTGCCCACAACACATCTGTGGTAAGAAAAGGTCATGGGGAGATGGTTGCCTGTTACCGTCCTAAAAAGAGCAAAAATGCCAAAGAATTTATTCACTGTATTTGCTGTCAGGGGCTTTACAACAAGCACAGTCTTTGGAAACATGTTAAAAACTGTCTGCTAAAACCTCAAGAAGATGGTCCACAGGGCAGACAAAGGGCTTGATCTCTTTGTGGTCAAGAAAACACCACTCGGCTTAGAGGTTAGCAAAGGTTTTAAGAAAATTATTTCTGTGATGAACTACGATGAAGTTTCACGCACTATTCACAGTGACACAAGCATCATGCAGCTGGGAGAGCACATGTTCAACAGGATGGGACCTGATGTGACCAAACATGACTACATCAGACAGAAGATCAAAGAGGTTGGTAGACTTCTTCTTGAAGCAAGAAAGACTACGCCAATGAGAACCTTGGTGGACTTCATAATACCAGCAAACTTTAAACATGTGATATCAGCTGTGAAAACTGTTTCTGGCTTTGACGAAGAAACAAACAGATACCGCATTCCTTCCTTAGCTCTAAAACTGGGACACTCTTTGAGCAAGATATGCAGCATTGTCGAGAGTAATGCCATGATCTATGGTGATCATGAGCAAGCAGATTTTGCGAGAAACTTTCGTAAAAGTACACCAAGCAAGGTGGAATGTGTACATCTCTGCTGGTGCTTTAACCACACTGAAAGAAGCGAAGTGGAATGCACCACAGATCATTCCATTTACCCAGGATGTCAAAGTCCTGTATGCACATCTTGAAAAGAAACACGAGGAATTACTAAATAAACTCCAAAACAGTCCTTCTGCACAAAACTATGCTGCTCTTGCCAAAGTCACACACTGTTAGCAATTGATGTAATTTTACAATATATTTTACAACAATACACTGTATTCATGGTTTTTATTGTAAATGCAAATGCATGATGGGAAATTGATGGACAGTTCTGTAATATTATTGTAACTACACTGTAGAAGCATTATTTTACAGACATTATTTTACACTTTCATATTCTTTCTAACATAAAAAAGTCTAGTTTTCTTAACGTTAAAAGAAACTTTTTAAAAGGTATGATGTTTCTCAAACATTCTTTCAACTTAATTTTGATTTAAAAATTCAACATTCTAGGAACGTTGATTTGTAACATTACAAGAACATAAAAATGTCCAGTTTCCATATTAGTATAATGTTATTTTAAGGTTAGTAAAATGTTCCTGCAACATTCTCTCAGTCATTCAAACACCTGCTGTGATCAAGCAAGAAATAAAGAGAAATAAGAACACAAACTACAACTTTCTTCAGCCACAGTCTTAGGTGAACTGAAGATACAAGAATTTAAATCTCTCAAGATCTGAATAAACAACTCCACAAACAGCATTACCAGCTTCACTTGTAGTAATACTAACCAGAATGATTTTATTTCTGTCATGCATCTACAGAAGTTCTTATTGATAATTCACAGAGGTTAAGATGTTGAGGTCTTAATTAAAATGTTTTTTGAGATCACCATCATAGAGATCAGGGTTTGCTTCAGTTGTGCTCTAGACCCTAATTTTTGCTGCAATACTTTTTTCTGCAGTTGCAGTTGTTTTCAGAAAACATTTCTGCATATATAAAGCAGATGAACAAGTCTGTTTTAATAACAACCAACTGAATGCACTAAAATGGTTTAAATGACCCAACTGATATAAAAATAAATAATTTGAAACACTGTTGTGGTTAGTACACTGATGTTTAACATTGAATAAATATTGTTTTTGCTAACTTTTTGTTAAGAACATGTTTTAGATTATTTATACACTCACAGACATCAACATTTCCCGTATTAAACACAACAATAGTGACATGTTTCATGCCAGCATACAAAACATGTTCATGGCTCCCAGCATGCATTGCTGCATTTTTTTTTTTCGTGGTTGTCACAACTGTTGAGGATTGTACGACAACAATACAAAATACAAAATTTTATTGTATTAATTGTAATGTAATCACAGCAATGTTGCTGTATAAACACAGAATTTTATTGTATTAAATCAACAGTATATTTCTTGTATATTGTTTGCTGTGAATTCCCGGCAATTAGTTGCCAGGAGTTTTCTGTAAAAATACAATACATTTTTAACAGTGCACTGTCCCAAGTCATCCTGTTCAATAGACGGAGAGAAGGTGAGGTGTCACGGATGCTTTTGTCAGCTTTTCAAAGCCGGGATTCTTCTGAGCTACATGAAGACATAGCCATCTGTCTTTCTGAATTTGAGAGGAAGTTGTGTAACTTCACCAGAATGGAGATTCGTGGTAAACGAGGTAGAAAGGTTCCTGTGCTCCTAAAGCCTTCATTGGTTTCTGCCATGGAGCTGCTTGCTGAAACACGTGAGGTTTGTGGCGTGCCAGCTGAGAATCCCTTTATGTTTGCTAGATCTGGAGCAATGTCTGCCTACAGAGGAGGAGAGTGCATAAGGAGAGCTGCTTATGAATGTGGCATTAAGAATCCCGAAGCACTCTCATCAACTAGGCTCAGGAAACACATAGCAACCATGTCAAAAATTCTTAACCTCGATGAGAATGAAGCAGATCAGCTGGCTGATTTCCTCGGTCACGATATCAGAATACACAGACAGTACTACCGTTTACCAGAGGCCACTTTGCAGCTCACAAAGATGAGCAAAGTCTTGATGGCAATGAAAAAAGGGACACTGTCATCATTTAAAGTGTTGTACTTGTTTGCAAATCTATTATCTGCCACAATTGTATATTTTTTGATGGAAAGGAGTGGTTGTTTTTTTTTATTTTTGTAAAGCAACTTGAGACACAAGATGATGCCATGCCCAGTGATGAGGAGGATATAGAGGAAGAGAGCTGCAGTGACTCCCCTCAGCCAACAATACCAGCGGACACTGATCAACAATCTGTTTCACTGAGAGATCAAGGTAGAAAGATCTGAAAACCATACTAGTAACAATGAATTACAGAAAACATTATATGCAGCCACCAATAACCAGTTTTTCTACATTTTTAAAGTCTACAGTGAAGAAGACAAGAAACAGTGTTAGTTTGTTTAAAACTCACTGAGTTTAGTTGTAATTAGGATGCTTTTTTACATTTTATAGGTTCATCAATCCCTTCAAAAAGAAAATGGGAGGACTCCGAGGTAAAAGCAGTTGAAAAAAATATGATGAATTTCATAAAGACCTGCAGAGTTCCTGGTAAGCAAGACTGTGAGAGATGCATTTTAAAGGAACGAACATGGACTGGTGTGAAAAATTATGTGCGGAACAGGATCTTAAAAAAAAAGAGGTGGATTTTAGAGGCTACGTTTGCCTTTTACTGTAAAGTGAAGATTATGTTGAGGAAAATGTTAAAAGCATTAATACCATTTACACCATATCAAACTTTAATAACTTTGTATGGCCCTGTTATACCCCATTTAAACACTTTCCACATCATGCTCATAATTTGCAAGAAATTAGATAATATTTAAGAGGTATTAAGAGGAAGAATTGGTTTGAGGATGGAAGAAAAACAAAATGTTAATGAAGTGAACTAGACAGGAGAAGAGAGCGGAGTAAATGTAACATTGAAGTGATGGATTATGAGAAAGGATGAAGAGTCTAAAAAAACACTGCACTGACAAACTTTTTATTGTTTTTTTTTTTTTGTTCAGTTCATTTTAGCATGTTGCCTCTGCTATTCCATATGTGCACTTTTACAATGTGTGAATATTGTTTATTTGATCAGTAATATAGTTAGATCACATGGATCAGCAGAAGTAAAGGGATGAAAGAGGGAGGAGTGTAGGTAAAGGGGAAGAAAAGGAGCAGCCAATGTAAAGCAAAATAAAGAGGGAGTAAGTGTAAAGAAGTGTGTTTGAGTTTAACTATAGTAGTCTTCTAGCTGTGTTTCTGCATGCAGATCAGTACAATGAACACCAAAGTAAGTACGTAGAACTAAATGCATCAGAACACAATAGGACACACTTCATGGTTATTGTTGAGAGTCAGTGAGAATGAAGTATTGTCATGAAGGCCTGCACAGCTGGTTTGAGGACAGCATCAGCGTCTGATCTGAGTAGTTGATCTGGTCTTGCTCTTGCTGTAGTTTGATGGCACATGTGATCCCAAGACGGCTGCAACTCCAATCAAAGTCGAAGTCCAAGCATAATGATCTAAAAGCGTTTGTTAGGAGGCCTGCCTGACAACATATTAAGCCAAACGCAAGGATAAGAAAAGAGGAGAGGGGCAAAGGTAAAGAGAAAGAAAATAGGGAGGAGTGAAAGTAAAGAGATGGAAAAGAGGGATGAGTGAAAGTAAAGGGATAGAGAAGAAGGAGGAGTGTAAGTAAAGGGATGGAGAAGAGGGAGGAGTGAAAGTAAGGTATAGAGAGCAGGGAGGGGTGAAAGTAAAGGGATGGAGTGGATGGAGGAGTGAAAGTAAAGGGATGGAGAAGAGGGAGGAGTGAAAGTAAAGGGATGGAGAAGAGGGAGGAGGGATGGAGAAGAGGTAGGAGTGAAAGTAAAGGGATGGAGAAAAGGTGGATTTTAGAGGCTACATTTGCCTTTTACTGTAAAGTGAAGAACATCTTGAGGATAATGTTAAAAGCATTAATACCATTTACACCATATCAAACTTCACTCCTCCCTCTTCTCTATCCCTTTACTTTCACTCCTCCCTCGGCAGTCGGTCTGCCCGACAACATATTAAGCAAAGAAGAGGGAGGAGTGAGAGTAAAGGGATGGAGAAGAGGGAGGAGTGAAAGTAAAGGGATGGAGAAGAGGGAGGAGTGAAAGTAAAGGGATGGAGAAGAGGCAGGAGTGAAAGTAAGGTCTAGAGAAGAGGGAGGAATGAAAGTAAGGGTATAGAGAAGAGGGAGAAGTGTAAGTAAAGGGATAGAGAAGAGGGAGGAGTCAAATTAAAGGGATGGAGAAGAGGGAGGAGTGAAGGTAAAGGGTTGAAGAAGAAATAGAAGGGGAAGAAAAGAGGGGAAAGTATGTTAGAATTGATGGATAGAAGTATTGGGAACTATTGTAGATATATCAGACTGCCTGCATCCTAACAAACGCTTTTAGATCATTTTAATTGGGCTTTGACTTTGATTGGAGTTGTAGCCATCTTGGGATCACATGTGCCATCAAACTACAGCAAGTGCAAGAACAGATCAACTACTCAGATGCTGCCCTCAAACCAGCTGTGCAGGCCTTCATGACAACACTTCATTCTCACTGACTCTCAACAATAACCATGAAGTGTGTTCTATTGTGTTCTGATGCATTCAGTTCTACGTACTCTGGTGTTCATTGTACTGATCTGCATGCAGAAATACAGATAGAAGACTACTATAGTTAAACTCAAAAATGCCTAATGTGTTGGCTAGTTTTCATTATTTGGTCCTTAATTAATTCCTAATTAATTGTTTTTTCATGTTTCTGTTCATGTTTTTTTTTTTTTTTATGTTTCACCAATGTTCAGTTTAAAGGAAATGCATTTATACATCTGGAAATTATAGCATATAAAGCATACCTTTGGATGTTAAGTAAATGGTTGAAATGGCATCACCACTGACCAGTTTTTCATTAACCAGTTTATAAAGGTTAAGTTGCAAATAAATCTGGTATGAGCGTTGAAGCCATTCACACTAAAAGTAAAGGATGAACAGTAAAATAAATCTGTATGTTTGGTTATTAAGTTTACTTTTGAGGCATAAAATTGTTTGGGGGTTTAATTAAATTAGTTTTATGCTTGGTTAAAGAGATTCCTTTTTAGTCTAGTCTCAAACAAATATGGCTAGGCTAATCCATAGTTAGGTTGCTAAGTAAAAAATTGATCTACCACCGTTAAGAAGATTGTAATATCAGACCAGAATATTCTGACTGCAGAGTGCATGCTAAACTAGTCTGATAAACTCTGGTATCACCATCAAGTGGTGTTTAATCCAAGTTTGTGCATCACTAAAGTATATAAAGTGACATTAGAATGGAGTTTGTGTATCACTAGGGTCCCCAAAGTGACATTAAATTGGAGTTTGTGTATCACTAGGGTCCCCAAAGTGACATTAAATTGGAGTTTGTGTATCACTAGAGTCCCCAAAGTGACATTAGAATGGAGTTTGTGTATCACTAGGGTCCCCAAAGTGACATTAAATTGGAGTTTGTGTATCACTAGGGTCCCCAAAGTGACATTAATTTGGAGTTTGTGTATCACTACAGTCCCCAAAGTGACATTAGAATGGAGTTTGTGTATCACTAGAGTGCCCATAGTCACATTAATTTGGAGTTTGTGTATCACCACTGTATTCCAAACACTGAAGTCATTCACTTGACAATTTAAGTATTTTTTATTTGTATAGAACTTTTCATAATCATCAGAAAGTCATGCTTTAAATGTTTTATGGATAGTGTTTTTTTTAAGTAAATAGAAATTGAAATAGAGAGTTGCAGTTGTCATGGCATGATTCTTTGCCATAGAGACACTTGTTTTTAAAGTAATAATTATTACTGTTCTGTGATCTTCAGGCATTTCCCTGGGGCTGAAATGTTTTATATTTTTGTTGAAATCATGAAAAGTATATATTTTTAAATTGATTATTGGCATTGGCCTACATCCTGTGCTCCTATTAATGACACTGCAGGTGTGATGGCTAAATTGTTTAAAGTAACCAATCATAAATGAGTAGGAAATAACCATTTTCAATTCTCTTAAGACAGTTATGCTATGGAAAAGCTTACCAATCCATAATCATCAAATAGGAAAAAACAACTTTACCATGTCACACAGTTACGTCATATTCTAATATTTGAACATGGAATTGTATTTCTGTTTCTATTTAGCATAAATTATATGTATCTTCTAAAAGTCCTTAAAGTGTATCACAACCAGAGATTGTGTACCACCATAGTCCTCAAAGTTTCTCTCGATCAGAGTTTGTGTATGTCCTCAAATTGGACATAAAAAATAGTGTCCCCAAAGTGCAGGTAAAAAGTCAGGTCTGTAATTGATATTTGATATTTGATATTTGTACTACAGGCTTCATCTGTAGTGCAGTCATATCTTTCACTTGTCTCTAGACCATTCAGAAAGGGGTGTCCCCAAAGGTGGGGTATCCAGTCATAGGTCCTAATTTTAGAGATAAGTAAGTGTGCCTTTGTGTGTGTGTGTGTGTGTGAGAAAGAGAGAGAGAGAGAGAGAGAGAGAGAGGGTGTGTGAGAGAGACCTTTGCGCACTTACCTTGATGTATTTGAGAAAATCAAAATGTACACCTCAGCTCTCAGAACTGCATGGATTAAACAAAAGTGTATTTATGCACCTGCTGCCAAGTCCTCAACTTGCTTCATTTGAGAATACGACCTCAGCAGCCGTTTATGAGCACTGTTTATTCATAGTAATAATTTAAGTTAAACGCTTTCAAACTTACGGTATACATTACAGTCTCCGTGCTCACAGCATCTCAAACACAAATAATTTTTATATATTTTTTAAAATATATTTATATTTTCATTTTCTGGCTATCTGGCACTTCGGTCTGGAGTTAAAGGTTAAGATAATAACTTTTTCACTAGTATTCTATCACATTGTGAGTTTATATTAGCATCTTTTGTTGTTTTCTCGTGGTAACTGATAGACCGTTTAACTCCATATACAAGCCAGAAACTAAGCCTTTTTTGCACAGGCCTATCTAAAGGGTTAATGGTTGCACTTAGTGATCAACTGTAAAAATAACAAATTTTACCTCTTCCCAAAAGGGAAAACCACAAACAATGCATGATTATATGGTGTCATGGTTTGCAATCAAATAATGTCATTATAATGGAAGTCAATGGGGCAAAAACAGCAACGAACAGTAAATGAGGGAGAAAAAATTAAAATCTAATTCTGCACAAAAACTAACAATGCATCAAAGCCAATCTTGTTACTAATCTTTGACATGCCCAAGACTGTGATAAAAGGTTTTTAAAAAATCAAGTCCACAATCACTTTTTATATTGAAAATATGTAATTTTTTGTGGGTTTTTTCCCAAATCAGTGACATAATTTATGAACTTGGTAATTAAAGAGTTAAAATCTTGGATTTTTTAAAAAAACATTTGGTAGTTTTGAAAAAAAAAATTATCTGATACATTTTTACAGCAGTTTAATTTTGTGAATATTTTCATCCACAAACATAACGAAAGTGTAGTGAATTTGCCCACAGTGTACCATTGAGTTTTTGATAAATTTCAAAGTATGTTCCCAAAATATGGGTCAAAATAAGATTTGTCACCAAAAATCATTCCATTAGCTCAAACACAGAGAACGTTGAGGACGAAAACGTCCCCAACAACGCATAAGGGTTAACAAAGGAGACATTAGTTTACAGTATTATACTGTACAGTTTATACCAATTCCTTTAATAATTTTTGGGTGTTTTGTAATGATTTTATTGACCCTTAAGCATTTGAGAAATAGTTGTGCTTGCATTGCAGCTTAGTATTCATCTGTGAGCTGAACATTTTTACCGTTAAATCCATGAGAATATGTCAATTCAGATAAATGTCACGTCACAGGATGTCACAGGTCAGTATCAAATGAGTTTGAAATTATTATTTGCAGCACAAATTAGGATTTTTTTTTTTTTTATCCATAAAACTGTCAGATACCACATAACATACCGCCTTTGCTGATGCGGCTCTTTTTAAATTTCAGCCTCTGGATCTGTGTCACAGCTTCCAAATGCTCTCAACTCAAAAGCCTACTAGCGCTCGTGATTCTTTAGCTCCGCCCACATGTCACGCCTCTAGGTACTCGTGTATTTCCAGGAAAAATCGGTACAGACTATCTTTCTCTTATAAATATAATAAAAATAAAGACTTTTTGTAGTTATGAAGGATGCAGTACTACTCTATAGGTACTCAAGATTAACAGGATATTGAGTGAAAACGAGCATTTTACCCCCCCTTTAAGCTGTAATGAAAGGGAAAAAACACCACCATTAGAAACAACAAAAACAATAACAATAATTTCTTTTTTTCTTTGTCATGAATATCGCTATTTTTGATGTTGAATCTGTATTGATTAGATAAAATTAAATAGTGCTTTTTTTGGCCGTTTGCTTCCCAGTGTATCGCAGAGGGCATGGTGGCCCAAGGTGTTTACTCAGTCGGTTCATTAACACGGTGCCACAGGGTTAAAGTTGTGGCCGCTGCAAGTGTTGAAGATTGCATCTTGGCTATCGGAGAGGTTGTTGGACATAAGAGCATTCTAGCAGCGTCAAGGATTAGTAATGCGGTTGTTTGTTTTTTGAACACTGTAGAAAATGTCAATAAGGTTGTGGAAAAAGCAGTTGTAATTTGTGGCCTTTTAACACCTGGGCTCTCTCTTTCAACTCCTGCGGGAAAAGTTATCCTGTCAGACATTTTTATCAAAGATTAAGTTTTGGTTAGAGAATTGTCCCGCTTTGGAAAGTTAGTTGCTCCTGTGAAAAAGATCGCGATCGGGAGTAAATCTGAATTGATCAAACATGTGGTGTCTTTTAAGAGATTCACATATATGATTTTGAGTGAAAACAGAACAGAACTGAATTTAAATCTGAAATTCAGATTTGATGATTTCGACTATACTGTCTATGTATCCACTGATATAATGAAGTGTTTCAGATGCGGGAAAACCGGGCATTTGGATCGTACTTTTTCTGAAAATGGGGGTACACCCACAAAGCTAAACACGATAGATGAGGGGGTGGTGCAAAACGTGGAAAGCGTTGCTGGAACATCTGTGCCAGTACCTGTGATTTCAACACAGAGTGTCAAGGGCACAACTAAGAAAGTGCACAGTGAACAAACCTTTAAAACTGTTCAAATCATGATTGAAATCATGTAAGATAATAAAAATGAGTCGAATGTGGGCTTGCTTAAAGAAGCTACTGTGATAGAAGAATTGATGGATACACAAAATAGTTCAATGACCAGTGTAGCTGATATAGAGTCTTTATCAGACAAAGTTAATTTGTGTGAAGTAGACATGGATCAAGCTGTCTTCAAAACTCCTCTAAAAAGGAAAAAGGAAGACAGAGAAGAAGAATCAAAAGCAAGAAAAGAACAGAAGAATGATAGAGATAATATTGAAAGTGAATTGTCTGATTCTAGTGCTTCAAGTTGCTCACAGATTAAAGTGCTTAAGAAATTAAGAAGTTTTTAAAAGTAACAAAAAATCAGAGAGGAGTACAGATTTCTGATTTCTTTCCAGACCTTAAACGGTTTCCAGAAAGTACTAAGAATCTAATGAGTGAAGGTTGCTTTCTGGATAAAGAAGTATATCAACTGATACAAATTCAAGCCTTTTTTTGAAAAATATGTTCTGATTTGTATTTGTGTATATGCCCCCACTTTACCAATAGAGAGAGTGGCATTTTTAGATATTTTATGCTCAACTCTAGACAAATGTAATAGCAAAGAATATCTATTTCTTGGTGGAGATTTTGTGTTGAGCTAAATATTGATCGCAACCATATAGAACCATATATGCCTTCTTGTAAGCGGTTTTGTGAAAGAATTGTAAGAAATGACCTATGTGATATCTGGAGAAGTCTAAATGGAAATTTAAGGCGATATACATGGGCTCATGCCCATGACAATCTTTTGTCCTTAGCAAGACTAGACAGATTTTATAGTTTCAATCACCATCACAGTGTTTTTAAGAGTTGTATAATAAACCCAGTTGGTTTTCAGACCACAGTTTAGTTATTTGCACTGTCTTCTTCAATTCTTTCTCACCAAGGAGTGCATATTGGAACTTTAACACGGCTCTGATAAATAATGCTTTTTTTAAAGAGACTTTTGCATTTTTTGGGGGAAAATTTTAAGAATGCAAAGTTGGTGTTGGTGGGATTTTGGAAAGACTCAAATCAAAGTTTTTTTTGTCAACAGTATACTCAAAATATCACAAAGGAGACAATTAAGTCTTTAAAAGTTTTAGAAACAGAAATATTGAATTTTCAAGATATGGCACAATTAAGTGGAAATCAAGCGTATATAGATTCTCTTTTTTTTTTTTTAAGAAAACTGCTTTATCTGACCTAAAAGAGATGAAGGCACAGGGGGCCCTGGTCAGATCGGGTTTTAAAACTGTAGAACAGATGGATGTACCGTCTAAATATTTTTTCAGTTTGGAAAAAAAAGAATGGCCAGAAACGTTTTATCCATTCGTTACTTTCTGAGTCTGGATCCTTGTTGTCAGACTCTAAGGAAATAAGAGATAGAGCAGTTTGTTTTTATTAAAAACTTTACAAGTCTGAATATAAAGAAGATAAAGTTCTAGAGGAGGCTTTTTTAGGAAAATTACCTAAAATGTCGGAATATAACACTTTCTAAGTCTATTGGCTTGGAAGAATTGTTTAAAGCTCGTAATAGTAAAGTTCTTGGGATGGATGGAATCCCGTTTGAGTTTTACAAAACTTTTTGGTCTGTTATCGGAAAAGATTTGTTAGCAGTTCTTAATGACAGTTTAACCAAAGGATTATTGCCAATAAGTTGTAGAAGAGTGGTGTTGACCTTTTGTAGTGATTATAAACTGTTATCTAAAGTACTAGCTACACGTTTGGGGGAAGTTTTAGATGAAGTTATTCCTCCTGACCAGTCGTATTGCATGCCTGGTAGGTCAATTTTTAATAACATTCATTTAATTAGAGATTTGTTTGACGTATCTAAAATGTTTGGTCTTGACATAGGTTTGATATCCTTAGAACAAGAAAAAGCCTATGATCGTGTAGAACACAATTATTTGTGTAAGACTCTTCAGGCTTTTGGTTTTAATTCTGATTTTTTTTATCTTATGTTAAGGTCCTATATTGTGATATTGAGAGTATTCTGAAGATTAATGGTGGTTTATGTGCTCCATTTAAAGTGTGCCGTGGGGTAAGACAAGGTTGTTCTCTGTCAGGGTTATTATATACCCTCGCGATAGAACCACTTTTAATTGTTTTAAGGAGAGTTCTAGAAGGGGTGCCTTTACAAAATTGTAAGATTTCTTTGTGTCTGTCTGCATATGCAGATGATGTAATGGTAATGATAGATAAACAAAATGATGTAGATTAATTACTAAAGACTTTAAAAGATTTTTAATTAATATCTTCTGCAAGAATTAATTGGAATAAAAGTGAAGCAGTTTTAATGGGAGAATGGAAAAGTAGAGTACCACCAAATCTTCCAGATGGATTATGTTGGACAAGAGATGGGTTGAGATATTTGGGAGTATATCTAGGCAATGAAACAATAGTTCCAAAAACTGGATTGGAACTGTTGAAAAACTTAAGTGCCGACTTTATTAAAAGATATTAAATGATATTAAATTTATCATACAGAGGACGTACTTTGGTTATTAATAATTTGGTGACTTCCTCTTTGTGGCACCGGATGGCTTGTATTGACCCACTGGCTTATTTACTTGGAAAAATCCAGTCTGTTTTATTGGATTTCTTTTGGGACAAGTTACACTGGATACCGCACAACATCTTGTATTTAAAAAAAGAAGAAGGGGGTCAAGGACCTATACATGTACAAAGCAGGACTGCGGCCTTTCGGCTACAATTCATACAACGCTTGCTTTCCAGTTTAGAGAACTTGGCTTGGAAGTCAGTGGCCTGTGCTATACTGAAATGTGACCCGTCACGGAAACCAGTGACACAAGTCGGCAGCACAACTTTCGAGCAAAATGAGAAAGAAGCGTTTTTTTTTGTTTTTTTTTTCCAAATTGGTTAATTTAATTTTTTTTTGCAGAAACTGTTAGTTTATATCACAAAGAAGCCTGTCCATGTTTGAGATAGCAGTATTGGTATATTTAAAAGCGTAGATTTTGAGGTTGAAATCAGGTTGTTTGTCGGAGATTCTAGCACGCAGTAGGGGCGTTTCATTGTCTGTCTGTATTTCCATACTGGATAAGCTGGCTTTTGTTTCTTTTGTTATTGCCCCCGGCCTCCGAGGGAAGCGTGGCTACTTAGTATGCAGCGCTCCGGCCGGCTGAAGATGAACGCAGACGAGCTGAACCGTGGCCGTTACACCGAAAATGTTTTGAAGTACTTCTTCGACAAGCCGGATGCTTATAAACAAGCGCTCACTGATTCTGAAGACGATCTGAGCGATGATGAAAGCGGCATAATAAGACTGTAATATCCCTAATCTACAACTGAGTGAAGATGATGATGATGAGGAAGAATGTATTGGACTGGTGTCAGACTAGTTAGACCGTAAGATATCAGAGGCTATATCGTTTCTTATGGGGTGAGTTTCCATAAACATCAAAGTTTGTCGTTTTGTGTTCATCCCAAGAACATTTACACGTTATCTCACGTTTAGTCCATGTTTAGACCTTCCCATATCTACCTATTGTTATTAGCTAGCTCATTGGTTATCACAGATTCCTGTTAAAAAAGTCCTAATGCTACACAATTAAATCAATTCACCAAGTTTTATGTAGAAAACCAGGAAATAACAAATAAAATTAGCATCAATATGTACTTTTTTATCTTACATAAACATTAAAATAATAACATTAAAAATGATGGCCACATTTGAAAGAATAAAGATTTTTGTATAAAAAGATAAAACTCATATATTTCAGCCTCTAAATAATTTTTATAAAAGTCAAAAAAGATAAATTACTGACATTTACAATGTACATTCTCCTTTATTATTAATAGTATGCGGTCCGATTTTTCCCGTTGTGTCTGTCATTGCTATGTAGGGGGTATGGCTTATCTAAATGAGATGTAAATGAGCCCCATTGTCACTCGCAGCAGTGAGAACTGCAAATCTTCAGAGGCTATTTCTGCTTTTTGAGCTTTTTTGAGTGCCTACCTTCTAATGGCCACAACTTCTCCAATAATTATCAGATTTCCATGTGTTACACATAGTTGGAAAGCTTGGAGACTACACTTTCAGAATCTGCGAATAACTCAAAATATCCCAGAACCGACTTGTGTCCCTACTTTCCGTGATTGGTCACAAATCCGTTGATGAACTCTGTCTAAGTAAACATTTATTTTTGATGGATCCAAAAAGAATCAACACATCAAAGCTCCCGGTTATTTATAGAAATCTGTTTAAAATATAGGACCTTTTAAAGTGAAAAGAACTGAGAGTTCAGATTCTCTTTTTTGGTTACTGGAAGAACCCATGATTTACGGTGCTCGTCTGGATCTTTCAGATACATGTGGACTATTAAATGGGGTTTTTATTAAATCAAAGATCGTAACACTGTGGCGTTTAATTAATGTGACTGGTTCTTGTTTTAAAAATGTGGAAAATGTGGCTGCCTCATTAGGTATTAAATCAGTTTGAATTGTGGAAAAATTTCTTCAGAATTTGCAATCTGTATTCACAGTAAAAGAGTTGAACATGCTTGAAAATTGTTTTGCTAAGAAACTTGTGCCTAGTGATAAAGATGCTTTTCCAAAGTGTTTTTTGTCCCCCAATATAGGGGAATAATCTGGAGTTTTTCTCGAAAATGTCTCAGATCTGGATTTATATGAAGTTGGGGGAAAAGTTTTTTACAATGCTTGGGTAAAAGCTTTTAACAAAAAAGGTGTACATGAAAGAGGTGATTCACCTTGGCGCACCATTTTTGAAGCTGATAAGGATGTAAAACCAGAGTGGAGGGCACTTTATAAGCCACCATTAACAAAAAGAATTGGAGACTTACAGTGGAGAATTAAACATGGTATAATTGCTGTTAATTTTTTTATTTCTATCTTAAATCCAAATGTTAGTCAAGAGTGCCCTTTTTGTTCTCAAAGGGAAACAGTTTTTCATGTGTTTATGTACTGCTCAAGACTTAAGCCTTTATTTGACTTGTTAAAGGATTTTCATTTGGTTTGATGAAAAATTTAATCTACCAGTTTTTATTTTTGGTTTCAATTATACCCGAAAAAGAAAATATGAATGCCAATTGATAAATTTTATTGTAGGCAAGGCATAAATGGCAATATATGTTAGCCAAAAGGAAAAAAAAAATGGTGATTATGATGTTGTAATAATATTTGCAGCTATGATGAAATCTAGACTGTTAATTGATTTTTATTTTTATAAAACTACTAACTGTCTAGAAGTGTTTGAAAATATATGTTGTCAAAGAGGGGCATTGTGTGTTCGGTTATGGAAAATGAAATTTATTTTTCACATTTTCTATAAATATGATGTGATTTATATTTTAATGTTTTTATATTTTTTTATTTTTCTGTAATTTTTTTTTGAAGAAAAAAAAAATTCTCTCTCACTCTCTCTCTCCCTCTCTCACTGTTTCTGTCAAACAGACCCTCCCCTCCCTACAATCAACTCACACCATCAGTCACCAACCCCCTCAAACTCCCCCTCCCTCTACCCCTCCCTTCCCTCACACAGAGTGGCCTCAGAGTGAGATCAGATGTCTGCCAGTTTTTGAATGTTCTTTTAGTCATACAGTGTTGTATTTTGAAGTGAAGTGCTCAGATACTGCAATTTTAAAATACAAGACAATTAATGATTCCTTTTTTACGGTCATTTAAAAAAATCACTACGGAAAAACCGTTCAAGCTATCCAAAATCCATTGACATTTTAAGTTCCTCAATGTTTTGGCATCATGTAGACAAAGTTTGGTGTGTATAGTGTACTTCTCTTCTGAGCAGTATGCATTAATTCACAGCTATATTTTTCCAAAAATCCACATTCAAATCAAAAGAACCGACTTCCTGTTGGTCGTAGCTGATGATTGTGAATTAGAAAGTTGTCCGTATTGATAAGAACAATATATGTACAGAGTTTGGTCTCTGTAGCTAAAACTAACCCCCCGCTTTTGACAAAAGGTGGGTCTATAGAGTGCCTCCTCCATGCCCTTTTATAAGCTTTTGCTATTGTCTAGCTAACATTAATACTGATATGTGTTTGGAGTTTCATGTAAATATGAGCTTGCTATCTGCCTCAAAATCACCAGAACAGAATATTCAAGTTTGACACATTGCCATGGAAACACAATATTAGATGTCAATATATCCACAACAGATTTACATCGGCCGTGTTTTGTCATTATTCTGATGAAGTTTGAAGCAAATCAAGTAAAAATAAGATGTTGAATTAAAAGCATTTTCAAAACGACTCACTTCCTGCTATCAGTTGGTAGCGCTATAACTTTGACTCCTTATAGTCATATGCACGATAGGCATCATACAATGAACAAACCAATGAAGTTTGATCAAACTCAGGTAATGTATGTGGATGTTATTAGGCATTTATTTTTTCTTATTTTTTGCCCTAATTTCAACATGTTGCCATGGGCAAACTGTTCGAGATATCAAAAATCCCCTGGCAATTTTGCGTCCCCAATGTCTTGAGATCAGGTTCAGAGTTTCAAGGCAAACGGTTGAAAGTCCTCAGAGGAATATATCAAATTCTAGAGAATCCTTTTTTTTAAACTGCCCAGAATAGCTGACTTTCTGTTGGGCGGAGCCTTCGGCTCATTGAGATCTGTAAGTGTACAGAGTTTCGTATAAATACATGCTAGTATGTGTGAGCTATGGTTCATGATTTCTGACTCTTGAAAACTGTGTTCCAGGGGGCGCTGTAGAGCCCCTGTGCCACGCCCAGGTCTCATCCTCTGCAGCCTCCTAAAGGCCGCAGATTACAATGTGTGTGTCAATTTTCAAGAGTTTTTGAGTATTTTAAAACCCGCCCAAAACCCCCGGAAGTTAAAAAAAAGAAAAGAATAGTCCTTACGGGGAACAAGAGGGCTTTTCGCCCCTTCAGGCTTGAGCCACAATAATAACAATAATAATAATAATAATAATAATAATAATAATAATAATAATAATAATAATAATAATAATAATAATAAATAATCCTCAGGAAATCAATAGGACTCTCATCCTCCAGGTTTGAGCCCTAAATATAGCTGCAAGCAGCGATGGCAGGCTCAAGCCATCATCGCAACACCACCCAGGTGGCATCTGAAAAACTGTGTCCAGCGGGCACATGCATTTACAGTTACCCTATGGCAGTCAGGTTTTAAGGGATACAGCAGTTAAAGGGTTAATCCAAACCATCTAGACCAGGGGTGCCCAACCCTGCTCCTGGCGATCGACTGTCCTGCAAAGCTCCAATCCTAATCAAACACACCTGAAGCAACTTATTAAGGTCTTCAGGCTCACTTAAAAATTAAAGGCAGGTGTGTTTGATTAGGGTTGGAGCCAAAATTTGCAGGAGAGTCAATCGCCAGGAGCAGGGTTGGGCACCCCTGATCTAGATGGTTTGGATTAACCCTTTAACTGCTGTATCCCTTAAAACCTGACTGCCATAGTGTAACTGTAAATGCATGTGCCCGCTGGACACAGTTTTTCAGATGCCACCTGGGTGGTGTTGCCCTTTGAAATCACATACACAGAACAATATTTATAATTTTAGTAACACTTTAAAATAAGGGTTCATTTATGAACATTAGCCATGTTAACATGAACAATAATTATATAGCATTCATTCATGTCAGTTAATATTCCAAACTTAAAGATTAAAACATTGTTTTATTGTTATTTTTTCCAAGCACATTTTACCAATTCCAAACCCTAACTACCATTAATTTTTTATTTAATCATTTATGAGTGATATATAACGGTCCATGAAAGCTGGAAGAGAAAAACTCCTTATATTCAGGTGTGCAGATTTATTAGGCATATTTTCATTTACAGATGAAAGGAGACAGAAAAAAAGAGTTCTATCTCAGAATCAAACTCAAACCCTATCCCTAACCTAATACAGAAATTGCAAAGTTAAGACATGACCATTGGACAAAAAATGCAGACTGGGTCAGCGGGTCAGAAAAACAAAACAGGTGGAGAAGAAATGACAAAAAGAATTTTAGAATTTTTACCCAAGCAAAGTCTGAGAACTTGACACCTTGTAATTCTGGAGACTCCAGGAAAGTTGCAGTTCTAGAAAATGGTTGCGCTGTAGACTAAATGCTTCCTGATAGTTTCATACCTAATTCTTCACTTTAATTTGTAATTCTTCTCCACCTGTTTTTTTTTTAACCCTTCTGACCCAGTAAGAATTTTACTGTACAGTGGTCCTGTCTTAACTTTGCAATTACTGTGCTGCACTAATTTTTTATATTTCTCATGGGGATTTAATAATTTTGGATTTTTCAGTCTGAGATAAACCCCTTTTTGGCTCATTTCAGTAAATGAAAAATTGGCTAATGTAATGCCACGCCAGCAGAGGGAGCTCTCACCGTAGTATTGACTGTTCACCACTCCCTCTTCTTCTACGGTCATTTCCTGTTATGGACTATTTAACGTGTCAGCATGTCACTTCACTGCAAAGTATTGCCAGTTAACCTGCCTTACAAAGCGTTTTCCTTGAGAGTATTCTGACTGCCTGTTTGTTCATGATTCTGCCTGTTACCTCATTCACGTCTCTTGGATTGCCCCTTTGGATTTACTGTTTGATTGGACTGATGTTTGGGTTTGACCTGTTCGCCTGCCTACTTGTCTCTGCCTACTGGATAACCCCTGTGTATGTTGAAAGATCGGACTGCCCTTACGGTATTGACACTTTACCTGGTTACACCACTCTGATTGTAAGATCTTTCCTTAATAAAGTCCTGCAAATGGATTCACATTCTGCCTCAGCATCTTCGTTAGACCTAATAATTCTGCAAACCTGAATATAACGACTTTTTTCTACCAGCCTTCATGGTCAACTACGTATGGTCAACTACATATACATCACACTCGTTGGCTTTTCTAGTGCAGCTCAACAAAGTCTCATCCCATTCATTGATATTTGTGATATCACAAATCCTGGAAATAATTTGTTGTAGTCCAAACAAGTTGTTCATTTTAGTTTTTAAAATGTGATTTTTATTAAATAAATTATCTCCTTTTGAATTGGACTTTGAGCTTTGTAACTTCACATAATTTTTTCATGCTGAAACAGCAACATTACAGATTAACAAAAGTTGAAAAAGTGAAAAGGCATAATAGAACTTCTTCAATAAGCATTATTAAGCAGTTCATAAATACAGCTATATGTAACCCATCAGTAGGATTTAACACCCAAAAAAGAAAAAAAAAAGGGAAAAAAAATATCTACCGGGTCTGAGCTCACCAAATACAAATAAATCACAACTTATATTAATATTTGGAGTCTCTGGTTCGGGGTCTCACACGTTGCATTAACGCAACAAAAAAATGTTTTAATAATCTTAAATGTGTGTCTGCACTTGTTTAAATAGTTGTCTTTAGTACTAACTGGAAAAAATAAAAAATGTATATATATATATATATATATATATATATATATATATATATATATATATATATATATATATATATATATATATATATATATACCAGTAAATAAAATAAAACATGGAAGATAATCAATTAATGAATAATAATAAAATGAATGAATGAAACTGAACGTTCACTGAACCGTAACTGTATTCAATGTAATCTTTTCTTTCACTTTCAATTCAAATCACACATCACCTGAGAATACTTTTGCCCCTTTACAATTCACCATTTGAGAACAAAATATATCATTCATCAATGACAATCAAAGAAAACAAAATAATATAAATAAAATAAAATAGAAGAAATAAACAAATAATCAATCAGTTCGTGTGAATGAATTTGACTCAGTTCAGTTTGTGTGAATGAATTTGACTCAGTTCAGTTTGTGTGAATGAATTTGACTCAGTTCAGTTTGTGTGAATGAATTTGACTCAGTTCAGTTTGTGTGAATGAATTTGACTCCTACGATTCTTTGCAAAAATGAACGATGAACAAATCTTTCTTTCTTTCTTTTCCTCGTGAAGGCAGAGTCCCCGATGACGCAATTCCTCCACAGTGAAATCCAGCGCGGTTCTTTTGCACTGCGGGAATCCAACACGGTCACGGAGCGTTGAATCAATCCACACTGATGCGATAAAACAGTTCAGACATCCATTTAGGAAAATATTGACAACCTCCTTAACTCAACATGAGAATCAAGTTTCCCTTAAGCACTCAACTCATCGAGATGTACTGACACCTCATTAACATCATCCACTAAGGATGAAACATCTTGTTGAATTACAGAGTCATGGCCCTCTTCAACATTGTCCTCAACAGATTCAGTGCCTTGCCAATCCCCTTGGTGCATTTCAACTTCGTGCTCATTCAACAAACTGTGAGACACAAAAGATTCAGAAACTTCTCGCAAGGCTCTCCCCAATTGAAACTCTGGGGCATAAGGATTCAGAGACACATTGGGACCTTCAGTTTCCACAGTCTCATCACAACATTCAGCCTCCATGTCTCCTTCCAAATCACGTTTACACCTCCTGCGTGTAACTGCTCCTTCGACAGCCTCATCAATCTCATCAGGAATGGTAGGAAGAAACCCACATGGGAGTAAAAGATCTCTGTGCAGGACACGCTCAGGGCCTTCACAATTCTCGGGTTGAATGACATACACTGGGATCTCTGCATTAGGCTGCTTTACCACCACCTAGATGGTGGATTCCCAACGATCTGCGATCATGTGCTTTCTTCGGATGTTAACATTTCTTACTAGAACACGATCGCCAACTTCTACTGTAGCAGCAGTCACTTTCTTATCCCATCTAGCCTTATTCATCAATTGCCTCTTCTCTGCATTTTAATAGCCAATTGATAAGCGTACTTCAGCCTTCGTTTCAACTCGCTGACATAATTTGTATGAGTTTTGGAATTATGCCCCTTTGGGTTAATCCCGAAACAAAGGTCGATTGGGAGACGAGGTTGCTCAGACTCAAAATTAGCCCCCTGATCACTATGTATTCTCTTAGGAAAACCAAAACTGCAAATCAGATTTTCCCACAACACCGAAGCCACAGTTTTGGCTGTTTGATCTTTAGTGGGAAACGCCCAAGAAAACTTAGTGAAAAAATCCGTAATTACTAATATGTTGCAGGTGTCATTTGAATCCGGCTCTAATGAAAGATAGTCAATACAGACTAATTCCAAGGGAGAATAAGCTTTAATGTTCACTAGTTCTGCAGCTCTTTGTGCACGAGCCTTTCTCTTGACGCACCTCTCACATGTCCTGCACTTTCTCTCCACATATTCTGCCATTTTAGGCCAATAAAATCTGCCTCTTGAAAGCTCCAGAGTCCTCTCATACCCCATATGCCCCGTTTCATCATGAACTCCTTCAAGAGCTCTATCTCTGAAACTCGGGGGAACCACCAGCTGCCTGAATTGTTGTCCATACTGATCAGATACCACACGATACAGCACTCCATCCACTAAGCTTAGTCTGGTCCTTTCCCTCAGCATTAGACTCACTTCTCTAGATTCTCTGAACTTATCTGCATGAGTTAAAGTTTCCCCAGACACCACAATGTCAATTATTCTTCTGATGGCTATATCCTCTCTCTGTAACTTGGACCAATCGGTGGGAGTCATACTTGGTAAAGTAGTTTGTCCAGGCCAGTGCTCAGTTTCTCAAATCATCAGGAACCACATCCTCATTACAAAGAAGCATCTCGACAGCGGGATTTGGGATGACTCTGCCTTCCAGCAGGTCTCCCTCCTCACACGGCTGTACGACATGCGTCCTGCAACACACCGAATGTCGCAAACACACAGTTTTGATTGCTTGATGCTCAATGTTTTCAAACTCAATTGCTGCACATTCTGCTCTGCTTATCAAGTTTGCTACTCGTTCATCGATCTGTATGGCCTCCGCATCATCCATAAGTGGTTTTTGAGGACGACGTGACAGCCCGTCTGCGTCGACATTAGTTTACTTAATATCAAAATCATACATAGACAGAGCCGCGAGCCACCTATGGCCAGCCGCATCCAATTTAGCTGTAATGAGCACATACACTAATGGATTATTGTCGGTTAACACAGTAAACTTTGTGCCATACAAGAAATCGTGAAATTTTTCACACACAGCCCATTTAAGGGATAAGTACTCTAGCTTATGCACTGGGTAGTTTTTCTCACTCCTAGAAAGACCGCGACTGGCATAGGCGGTCACTCTTGTCTTTCCATCTTGAACTTGATATAAAGCAGCGCCTATGCCAGTGACGCTGGCGTCAGTGTGTAGAATGTACGGTAACTTCCAGTCCGCAAAACCTAGAACAGGCGCAGTTGTAAGCTTTTGAATGATAGTGTCAAAAGAAACTTGACACTCATCATTCCATTTCCCAGCTAGGGATTGCGCTTTACTCCTAACACGGTAAGATGATATTGACCGTCCTCTAGTAGAAAATTCACCCTGTAATAACCCATTCAGAGGCTTAACTATCTGAAAGTAGCTTTCAACAAATCGCTGGTAATACCCAGCAAAGCCTAGGAATGACCTCAGATCTCTAACAGACTTTGGGATGGGCCATTCTGTTAGAGCAGAAATCTTATCTGGGTCAGGGTGTATACCCTGGGCGGAAATCACATGCCCTAGATACTTCACTGAAGTCTGAAAGAACTTGCACTTAGAAGGTGCTAACTTCAGCCCAAAAGCGGAGATACGTTGGAGTACCGTCACGAGCCTAGCCTCATGTTGTTCAAGTGTGTCAGAGAAAATGATCAAGTCATCAAGAAAAGCTATAACTTCCTGCAAATTCAAACCAGCCATGACTTCTCTCAAGATGGACTTCCATGGTTCTCTGAAAAGTTGCTGGAGAATTTGTCAGCCCTTGTGGTAAACGCCGAAATTGCCAGTTCCCAAACGGCGTAGTGAACGCAGTTTTGGGACGATCACTCTCTTCCACCTGGTAATATCCACTTTTTAAATCTAGAACCGTGAACCACTTTGAACCTGACAGCAATGTAAAGGTCTCCTCGACCCTGGGAAGAGGATATGCATCTCCCTTTGTCAACTTATTTAATTTGCGGTAATCAACCACCATTCTCAAGTCACCATTTTTCTTCCTCACCAATACTATTGGTGAAGCGTATGGACTATTAGATTCTTCTATAATCTCACTAGCAAGCAAATCTAACAAGTGTTTTCTTAAGTCCTCAAACTCAGCTGGAGAGACACGACGAGTACGCTCTTTGAAAGGAACATGCTCAATTAGCTCTATTCTATGTGCCACACCTGACACTCGTCCCACATCTAGATCGTGCTGGGCAAATGCACTTGATGCCTCACAATGTATTCTTTCAACTATGCGAGCTTTGAGCTCCTCTGAAATGGGGGAGCCCTCAAAATTTAGAACCACAGGATTGGCTGCCTTTACCATGAGACTTGCTATCGGGGAAGTGGTAGTTTGTGAAACGCTAGTGTTATCAAAAACAGGCAAAGACTTTATCCAGTCTACCGCTGAACACTCAGCAAGCACTCCCTTTGGCTGCAAGGTTACACTGTGGTCTGAAACATTTCGAATGACTACTTTGACTTTATTTCGAGCTCTAGCCTCAGCTTGTATCAACTTAGATTCCACAACTAAACCAACTGGAATGTGGTACATCAGTGGTTCATCAATGATCATCGTCTTGTTCTGGCCACAATCTTTAACTCGATACACCCCGGTCACTTCACACTTCTCCCCTTTACTGATCGTTACAGATTTCTTCCCCGACAGTCTCTGTGCCTGTTTACAAGGTGTCGAAGTAGCATCACAATTACGATAAGCAGCCATCCAGTTTGTGCTAATGGGCATTTACAGTAGGTATTCTTTTCCCTGCAGCATATTAAAATCTTGTACAAGCTGACGGAGAACATTTGTACCCACTAACAAGGGCAAACGAGCATTGTAGGTTTGATCTGGACATACCAGCGCTAGTACGGCAACCACTGCATCTGTCCCACAAGCAGACTTGGGAAATTGCACATCTATTTCAATGTATCCAAGATAAGGGACTAATTGCCCCGCAGCCCACTCAACCCGGAGTAATTCTACCATGGGGCTAAGACCTCTACGCTGTAAATACTGCTTGTAGAAAGATTCAGCTACACAAGTCACCTGGGACCCAGTGTCAATTAGACAACAACACTCAATTCCGTCCACCCAAACCTTACTTTCCCAAGGTTCTCCAACTAAGCCCCTAGGAACCTGGTTTATCTTTTCTATGGAACCTTTTACAACTCCAGCCTCTGTTCGTTCCACAACAGAGGCTACTCCATGTTTAAATGAGCAGTGGGTGTTGTCACTTTATTTGGACAACTCCTTTGCTCATGTCTCTGCACCAACTTTTTCTGCACCAAGGCGGCATTCACTGGATTAGTGCACTGTTGCAAATAATGAGAATCCTCGCCACAGTGGTAACAAAACCCACTCATGGCTAGTGACTTAGCTTGAGGTTGAGGCACAGGGTGTGATGATTTCCCTTCTTTGCCCATTTTCTTGTTAGGTACAATTGACTGGTGTTGGTCAAATGGCAGTTTCTTCACTGAAACTGGCTTTTGTGCCTTTGCTTTAGCCACCTCAGCTTCAAGCTCTTTAATGCGTTCTGACAATGCCCGATTGGCTTGTGCTTCCTCAGTGTTCGCTGCAAATCCCTGATCGGCAGTAATATGCACCTGGCTCTGCGCTCTTACAGGAGACATGCATAAATGGCGATTCATACGTTTCTCTTTAAGCTGTTTCTCATGCTCAAAAGACCTTAGTTTGAAAAGCAAGCTGGAATAGCTCAAGTCAGGCTGTAAAGAATCTGATAGCAAATCTTTAAGATGCAAGTGTGTTATCAGGACTTCATCCCAGCATCCTCTGATGAACTGCTTGAGAAGCAAGGTGTCAGAATGTTTGCCAACCACTCCTCTCTTTTCAACCACCTCCTGCATCAGGGAATGGAGTCGCCTCAAATAATCAGAGGGCGTCTCACCTCAGTTTTGGTGCGTTTCAATAAACTGGATTTACAGCTCATCTCCACCAGTGACACTACCATAAGCTTTTTCTAGCTCCCGCACATACGTTTCTGGTAGCGCATTTGTACCAACTTGTAGGGCAACATTAAGAGCAGGGGGAATGAGACTATCCAAAATATGCCTTCTCTTATGCCTCTCCACCAGAGAAGTGTCTGAGAGTAACTGCCTAGCATACAATTTCCACGTGATGAAATCAACTTCCCCATTATGCTTGGGGCAATGTCCAGAAAACATTCTTAACTTGGGGGGTGAGGGAACATGTCCCTGGTAATCGGAGTCATGTTTCACCACATGTTCCACCACTACACGCTGTACGTCCTGAGGTATAGTGAAAGTGATAGGAGTTTCATGCGCAGTTGCATTCCTCTCCACAGGAGGTGAATAAGCTCGAATCGCAAAAGACACTTTTGGGACCGAACTGGCGACTACAGTAGGCGTTAATGCTGGCTTTACATTACCAAACTTTCTTGGAGCAGGGGTTGAAGTGGAAGGGCCCCTATCAGCACCATCAGCTTTGTGTGCAAGCTTAGTCGCAACCTGCTGGCTTAGATCATTTACATTTACACAGTGAAGTTGTGCTAAACTCTCTATTTGCACCAACAGCTGATCAGCCATATCATCCAAGATTTGACCTGAATATTCACTCTGTATAGATGTTGGAGACCTAGAGTGAGGCTGCATATCTTCGATCTGTCTACCCTCTAGTGGCAAAACACCCCATACATTTGGGCCATCTGCATTCAAATATTTTTCTTTGGCTATTAAAGGGGTAGTAACCTCCTGAAATTCACAAAGAAGATTTCCTGAGAATCTGTCACCTAACCACTCTATTTTCTTCACCTCATCAAGATGATCGAAACATCTCCTCACGTTCACGAGAGTAATATTTGGATCTACTTTTGTAAGTATTACAGATCTTTCAAGATCAAAATTATACTGCTTGCACAAGTCCATTGTCACAGAAAAGAAAAAAAGAAAAAAAATTAAAGAAAGAAAAAAAAATACTGTATAAACTATTCAGAACAGTTAGGACTAAAACACGATTTTGTCAAACAAGCGCAGCCCCACGTTGGGCGCCAAATTTTTCTCGCTCTCTCTCTAGTCTTGGATGTAACCCATCAGTAGGATTTAACATCCAAAAAAGAAAAAGGAAAAAAATTATCTACCGGGTCTGAGCTCACCAAATACAAATAAATCACAACTTATATTAATATTTGGAGTCTCGGGTTCGGGGTCTCACACGTTGCATTAACGCAACAAAATTTTTTTTTAATAATCTTAAATGTGTGTCTGCACTTGTTTAAATAGTTGCCTACAGTACTAACTGGATAAAATAAAAATGTATGTATATATATATATATATATATATATATATATATATATATATATATATATATATATATATATATATATATATATATATATATATACCAGTAAATACAATAAAATATGGAAGAGAATCATTAATGAATAATAATAAATTGAATGAATGAAACAATAAGTTCACTGAACCGTAACTGTATTCAATGTAATCTTTTCTTTCACTTTCAATTCAAATCACACATCACCTGAGAATACTTTTGCCCCTTTACAATTCACCATTTGAGAACAAAATATATCATTCATCAATGACAATCAAAGAAAACAAAATAATATAAATAAAATAAAATAGAAGAAATAAACAAATAATCAATCAGTTCGTGTGAATGAATTTGACTCAGTTCAGTTTGTGTGAATGAATTTGACTCAGTTCAGTTTGTGTGAATGAATTTGACTCAGTTCAGTTTGTGTGAATGAATTTGACTCCTACGATTCTTTGCAGAAATGAACGATGAACAAATATTTCTTTCTTTTTTTTTTCGTGAAGGCAGGATCCCCGATGACGCAATTCCTCCACTGTGAAATCCAGCGCGGTTCTTTCGCACTGCGGAAATCCAACACGGTCACGGAGCGTTGAATCAATCCACACTGATGCAATAAAACAGTTCAGACATCCATTTAGGAAAATATTGACAACGATGGTTTAGATTAAGAATAGCCACACATGTGGCTCACATCTCTCTCTTCAATGAGCTGGCGCATATGCGAAGTCAGCACCCATCGACGCA